>NW_026902204.1:0-96132 GCF_033783945.1 Neopsephotus bourkii | reverse complement strand
GAATCCCACCTGGATGTGATGGGGGGGTCCCGAATCCCACCTGGATGCGATGGAGGGGTCCCGAATCCCACCTGGATGCGATGGAGGGGACCCGAATCCCACCTGGATGTGATGGGGGGGTCCCGAATCCCACCTGGATGCGATGGAGGGGTCCCGAATCCCACGTGGATGTGATGGGGGGGTCCCGAATCCCACCTGGATGCGATGGGGGGGACCCGAATCCCACCTGGATGTGATGGGGGGGTCCCGAATCCCACCTGGATGTGATGGGGGGGTCCCGAATCCCACCTGGATGTGATGGGGGGGACCCGAATCCCACCTGGATGCGATGGGGGGAACCCGAATCCCACCTGGATGCGATGGGGGGGACCCGAATCCCACCTGGATGTGATGGGGGGGTCCCTTCCCCGCAGGTGACCGCTTGGTGGGTGCCAGGATCCTCTTCGAGGGGGCCCCCCCCGAGGTCGTGGCTCGGTTGCTCGAGGGCGCCGCCGGCTGCCGGGTCTCGCTCTGCGTCCGCCGCCGGGCACCGGACACCGGCACCGGGACAGCCCCGGTAGGGACCGATGGGAACGGGATGGGAGAGGGGGCCTCGATGGGAGAGGGGTGGGGGGGGACACCCATGGGTGCGGGGTGCTGGGGGGGGCCCTATGGACGCGGGATGCGGGATGCGGGATGCAGGATGCTTCCTGGTCCCTATGGACACGGGATGCGGGATGCTCCCTGGTCCCCATAGACACGGGAGCGGGATGCGGGATGCTCCCTGGTCCCTATGGACACGGAGTGGGATGCAGGATGCTCCCTGGTCCCTATGGACACGGAGTGGGATGCAGGATGCTCCCTGGTCCCTATGGACACGGAGTGGGATGCAGGATGCTCCCTGGTCCCTATGGACACGGGATGCGGGATGCGGGATGCAGGATGCTCCCTGGTCCCTATGGACATGGAGCGGGATGCAGGATGCTCCTTGGTCCCTATGGACACGGGATGCGGGATGCAGGATGCTCCCTGGTCCCTATGGACACGGAGTGGGATGCAGGATGCTCCCCGGTCCCTATGGACACGGGATGCAGGATGCTCCCCGGTCCCCATGGACACGGGATGCGGGATGCGGGATGCGGGATGCTCCCTGGTCCCTATGGACACGGGATGCAGGATGCGGGATGCTCCCCGGTCCCCATGGACACGGGATGCGGGACCCCATCTCCCCTCTGCCCCCGCTGCCCGTTCCCATCCCTCCTCTTCCCAGCAGCCTCCGGCGGCCCCATCCTTGGAGCTGGCGCTTCCCAAACTTCCCAAGCTCGGGAAGAGCCGCAGCGAGACCGAAGCGATCCCGGCGGCCCCCCCCGCACCGGCGCCACCGCGGCCCCGTTTAACGGTGAAGGAAGCAGCGGCCATGGTGGAGCCACCGGTTAAAGCGGAGCTCCCCGGCGGCCCCCGCTTCCCCACCGTGGAGGTGGCGGTGCCGGTGCTACCGGTACCGGAGCCTCAAGGCGATGGGGACGGCCCCGGCGGCCTCCGCCTCCCGTCCGTTCCCATCCCCGCCGTGGAGCTGGTACCCAAAGCCCCGGAACCGCTCTTACCGGTAACCCCGACCCGTTTGGGGCTCCTGGAGTCGGTGCCGTCGCTCGGGATCGCGGTGCCGCGGGTGGAGGTGGCGCTGGCGCTGCCCCTGGGTACCGAAGGGCTCCGTAAGCTCAAACCGGACGCAACGGGGGGCACCGGGGCCGTTAAACCCAAGCCCCCCCGGTTCGCTTTGCCTCGGGTCGGGTTGGCCTTGGGGAAGCTCGGAACCGGACCGGGGCTCAAGGTCCCGAAGGTGGCGCTGGCTCCGTTTGGGGCCGCGGTCCCGGTGCCCCCCCCGGGTCGGCGCCGGTCTCCATCGTTACCGAAGCTGCCCCCAGGACCGGAGGTGGGGGTGAAGCTGCGGAAGTTTGGGGGTTCCAGCCCCGATCTCCGCAGCGGGGGGGACCCCAAAGCGGTGCCGGGGTCCCCCGGGGCGCTGCGGGCGCTGTTGGCATCGGGACCCCGGTGCTTGGAGGATGCGGGGGGGGGATTGAAGGTACCGGGGTTGGAAACGGAACCGGGGCGCTGGGGGGGGCTCAAAGGGCCCCGGTTCGGGACCGGGACCGGGAGGATGAAGAGCACCCCCCCCCCGCGCCGCCCCAATGGGGAGGGCAAAGCCCGGCGCTGGGTGCCCAGGGTGGGTTTCTCCCCCCCGACCCCCCCCCAAAGCCCCCCCCATAAAGAGGGGGTGGGGCGGAGGCTCCGCATCCCCGACCTCGAGCTCTGCCCCCCCGGGGCCCCCCAGTTCCATGCGGGGACCCCCAAGTTGAGCCCCGCGATCTGTGGGGGGCGCTGAGGATGCTCCCCCCCCATGGACCCCCAAAGGACCCCCCCCATGAGCATCGCTGTTGCCCGAACCCTCCTTAACACCCCCCCCCCCCCAAACCCGGCTCTTTTGGGGCTGTTTGAAGCTTTTGGATGATGCCATTAACGGGAAGGGGGGGGCAGCACTGACACCACCCCCCCCCAGCTTCTTGCTCTTGGCTTGGCTGCAATAAAGATTTAACCCCAAAATCGGCCCTTTTGGTGCCTGGGGATGGGTTTTGGGTGCCTGGGGATGGGTTTTGGTGCCTGGGGATGGGTTTTGGTGCTTGGGGATGGGTTTTGGGTGCTTGGGGATGGGTTTTGGTGCCTGGGGATGGGTTTTGGTGCCTGGGGATGGGTTTTGGTGCCTGGGGATGGGGTTTGGTGCCTGGGGATGGGTTTTGGTGCCTGGGGATGGGTTTTGGTGCCTGGACTCCCTGCATCCCCATCAGGGTGTCCTGGCTCCCCCTCGATGCTGCCCCAAAGACCCCGCCCCCCCCAAAAACCACAAGTCAAAAAAGCAGCAAAAATCGAGAGTTTTGGTGCAATTTCAGCCCAAACAGGCCCGGATCCGGTGCCGCCGGCGCCTGCAGCTCCCCGGTGCCTACCGGGAGCCACAGAGGCTCTGCCAGCGCTCGGTGTCCCCGATGTCGGCGCTGTACTGGGAGCTCCAGTCCCGCTCGAACACCGCCTGTAGCTGCTCCAGGATGGTGCCGGTGCTGGTACCGGTGCTGGTACCGGTGCTGGTTCCGGTACCGGTGGCACTCACCGTTTGGTTGATCACCAGCGCCGATCCCGCCGTCTGGGTGAAGTAATCCCCGGACCAATTGGAGGTCCCTGCAATGAGGTTTGGGGGTGAAGAAGGGGGGGTTGGACACAGACCCCCCCCAAACCAGGCCCCCAAAGGCCCGGCAGTGCCGTGCTCACCGATGTACGCGGCTGCCTCTGTCACCATGTACTTGTTGTGGTTGACCCGGGCATAGGGGATCCGCGCCTGCGCCGCGCTCGACGGCACCATGAAGAGGCGCTAGGGGAGGGAGGCCACAGTGAGGCACCGGCACTGGGCCCATGGCGGCAGCGTGGTGATCACCGCAGCCACACCGTGATGCCCATCGCTGCCACACCGTGATACCCACCATGGCCACACCATGATACCCACCATGACCACACCATGATACCCACCATGACAACACCATGATACCCACCATGACCACACCATGATACCCACCATGGCCAGACCATGATATCCACCATGGCCAGACCATGATACCCATCACAACCACATTGCAATACCCACCATGACCAGACCATGATACCCACCATGGCCACACCATGATACCCACCATGGCCACACCATGATACCCATCACAACCACATTGCAATACCCACCATGACCAGACCATGATACCCACCATGACCACACCATGATACCCACCATGGCCAGACCACGATACCCACCATGGCCACACCACCACAACCACACCATGATACCCACCATGACCACACCATGATACCCACCACAGCCAAACCATGATACCCACCACAACCATACCATGACACCCACCATGACCAGTCCACGATACCCCTCATGGCCACACCACAATACCCACCATGACCACACCACCACAACCACACCACGATACCCACCATGACCACACCACCACAACCCCATCACAACCCCCACCAGCACCTCACTACCATACCCACCACGGCCACGCTGTACCGGGTCCGGTTATTGGCGACGGCCGCCAGCGACTTGAGGAAGGGGAACATGATGGCCTGGCTGTGCCGCCAGCAGCCCACCAGCAGCCTCACCCTGACGTGCCGCTCCACCACGGCTCGCCGCAGCCCGTTATCGATGGCCGGCCAGAACCTATGGCAGGGGGAATGGTTTGGGCACCGGTACCAGCACCGGCACCGGCACCGTGGCCCTGGGGCTGGACCCAAACCTCTGTGGGTGGGAGAACTCGGTGGTGGGCAGGAAACTCATCACCGCCACGTCCACGAAGGCCTGGGCGGCATCGATGACGCTGAGCAGGGCACTGAGGTCCTCGGTGCGACCGGCGGCACAAAGCGGCGGCGGGGAGCTCTGCGGCAGCACCATGGGCTCAGCACCGGTGCTCACCGCGGCACTGGGCCTGGTGATAAGGACGGGTTGGGATGTACCGAGAAGTAGACGGCGGCGGCGGTGCCGTTGAGGAGCAGCTCCAGCGGCGTCTCCGCGTTGAAGGCGGTGGAGTAATTCGCCGGCCACGGCACCGGGATGGCGGCGCCGGCAACGCCGAGAGCCCAATAGGCCTCGAAGATCTTGCCTAAGTCTTGGGCCAAGCAGGGGCAGTCGTAGACGGCAGCGCCGAGCTCCTTCACCTGCGGCACCGGCGCCGGGGTCGGGGTCGGGTTTGGCTTTGGTTTTGGCACAGCCGCCGGCACCGCGGCTTTGGCACCGGGCGGCGCCGCTCACCTGGGTCAGGGACCTCCAGTCCATGTTGGCGCTGCCCACGTAGAGGTGGGCGCCGTCGAGCAGCCAGAACTTGGTGTGCAGAACCCCCCCCGTCAGGCGCGGCAGGTCCACGGTGCGCACCGCGGCGCCTATGGGGGGGCGGGAGGCAGGGGTTTGGGGTAGAACAGAGGGGTTTGGGGTAGAAAGTGTGGTTTTGGGGTAGAACCAGTGGTTTTGGGGTAGAAACAGTGGTTTTGGGGTAGAAACAGTGGTTTTCAGGTAGAAAGTGTGGGTTTGGGGTAGAAACAGTGTTTTTGGGGTAGAAAGCATGGTTTTGAGGCAGAAACAGTGGTTTTGGGGCAGAAATCATGGTTTGGGGGTAGAAACTATGGGTTTGGGGCAGAAAGCATGGTATGGGGGCAGAACCTGTGGTTTTGGGGCAGAACAACTCAGTTTTGGGGCAGAACTCCCCGGTTTTGGGGCAGAACCCCCCAGTTTTGGGGCAGAACCCCCCAGTTTTGGGTCAGAACCCCCCAGTTTTGGGTCAGAACCCCCGGTTTTGGGGTGTTCCCATCCCTCACCGCTCCGCTCCAGCGCCAGGAGATCATCGAGCGGGGCCTTTGCCGATGGGCGGCTGACGGCGACGCGGACGGCGACGCCGCGCTCCGGTAACCGGAGCAGCTCCTGCAGGATCTGCTCCCCCTGCACCGGCGAAGAGGGGGGGTTTGGGCATGGAAAAGGGCAGGAAAAGGGGGGGAACCCCTTGGGAATGGAGCAAGGAGCAGGAACGGGACCTGGGCGGCCGAGGGCTCGGCAGTGCCGGTGTCGGCGTTGGTCATGGTCCAGTAGAAGGAGGCGATGTCCAGGCTGTGCCGGACGGAGCCCAGGAGCTGCTTCCAGGTGGCAAAGGTGGAGGGGTTCCGGGGGGAGCCGGCGCCGAAGCTCAGCCCCTCTGGGATGCTCTCCACAAGGGTGATGCTGGGGATGGGGAGGGGGGTGATGGGGTGGGGTAATGGGGGGAGATCAATGGGAGGGGGGTGATGGGGTGGGGTAATGGGATGGGGGCTATGGGATGGGGGTAATGGGATGGGGGTAATGGGATGGGGGCAATGGGATGGGGGCTATGGGAGGGGGGTGATGGGATGGTGACAATGGGAGGGGGGCAATGGGAGGGGCAATGGGATGGGGGCAATGGGATGGGGCAATGGGGTAGGGGTAATGGGATGGTACCAATGGGATGGGGGCAATGGGATGGGGGCAATGGGAGGGGGGCAATGGGATGGGGGCAATGGGATGGGGGCAATGGGATGGCCCCAATGGGATGGGGCAATGGAAGGGGGGCAATGGGATGGGGGCAATGGGAGGGGGATAATGGGATGGGGGCAATATGGTGGCCCCAATGGGATGGCCCCAATGGGGTCCTGCCCCCCCCATCCCCTCTCACCGGCACGAGGCTCTGCAGGCTCTGCCATCACCGCCGGTGCCGTGGCTCCACTGGGGTCCGATCCGGAGCAGGATGAGGATGAGGAGGAGGAGGAGGAGGAGGAAGAGGGCAAGGAGTAGAGCAAGGCCCCCCCTACCCCAGCAGCGCTGGGCGGGCAGGGGGGGGGCGGCGTTCCAGAAGTGAGGAATCCCATTGACTCCAAGGGGCAGCGGCTGCAGCTGGGAGGGGAGGCAGGGAATGGATCCCAAATCCCAATGGGATCCATAGGGAACGGTGCCCCCCCCCCCCCCAAGTGTAAGCAGGGTGGAGATGGGGCCCCCCCCCCATAGGGCCTGTACCTGCTTGTAGGAGCTGTGGGGCCGCATCCCAGTGCTGAGGTGGAACTGGAACAACCGGATCCGCATCTGGATCCTTCCCAAGGCAGCCGGAGGGTTCCAGGGACTGGGAAAAGGGATTGGGAAAAGGGGTCACGGCCATTCAGCCCCATTTAACCCCATTTAGGCCCATTTAGTGCCATTTAGGACCATTTAGGACCATTGAGGACCATTTAGTACCATTTAGCCCCATTTAACCCCATTCAGTCCCATTTAGCCCCATTTAACCCCATTCAGCCCCATTTAGCCCCATTCAGCCCCATTTACCCCCATTCAGCTCCATTTAACCCCATTTAGCCCAATTCAGCCCCATTTAGGCCCATTCAGCCCCATTTACCCCCATTTAACCCCATTTACCCCATTTAAGCCCATTTAACCCCCTTTAGCCCCACTTATCCCCGTTTAACCCCATTTAGCCCCGTTTAGGCCCATTCAGCCCCATTTAGCCCCACTTACCCTTTTTACCCCCATGTAACCCCATTTAGCCCCATTCAGCCCCATTTAACCCCATTTACCCCCATTCAGCCCCATTTAACCCCATTTAATCCCATTTAGGTCCATTTAACCCCATTCAGGCCCATTCAGCCCCATTTACTCCCTTTTACCCCCATTTACCCCTATGTAACCCCATTTTCCCCCATTTAGCCCCATTTCAGGGCCCATTTTGGTTTAGGGGCTATTTTAGTTCTGTGTTTAGGTCAGGGTCAGGTTTAGAGCCAGCTTTGAGGTAAAAAAACCCATTTGGGGGGCAGTTTTGGGTTTAGGGACCCTTTTAGGGCCTATTTTAGGGTCAGGACCCGGTACCGGAGGCCCCGGCGGCGGCTCCCAGCTCCGTCCGCTTGGGGGCGCCCTCGCCCCCGCCGCTCTCTATGGTCGCCCCTCCCGTTGTCCCTCCAGCGCCGCCGCGGCCTAGAGCGTCCCCCTACCTGCGACCAACGAGACGGGAGAGCGACGGGCTGGGGCGGGTGGTCCGCCGAGGGCGTCACTTCCGGCGCTCCGTGACAGGGGCTTCCGGTGGGGCCCGGCGCAGCGGCGGCGGGATGGGGCGCGGCGGGAGCGGAGCGGTGAGGGGCGGCAATGGGGGCAATTGGGGGGCAATGGGGGGGCTATGGGGCGGGAGGAGGGGGTAAGGGAGCCCTATGGGGCAGGAGGGGGGTCTATGGGGCGGGAGAAGGCGATAAGGGGGGTCTATGGGACAGGAGGAGGGGATAAGGGGGGCCTGTGGGGCGGGAGGGGTGTCTGTGGGGCAGGATGAATCTCTATGGGACAGGGTCATCTCTATGGGGCAGGAGCGTCTCTGTGGGGCTGGAGGGGCCTGTTTGGGGCCAGAGGAGTCTCTATGGGGCAGGATCATCTCTATGAGGCAGGGGGATCTCTTATGGGGCTGGAGGGTCTCTGTGGGACTGGAGGGGTCTCTATGGGGCAGGGGGGGTCTTTATGAGGCTGGAGGGTTTCTATGGTGCAGGGTGGGCTCTATGGGGCATGGGGGTCTCCATGGGGCTGGAGGGGTCTCTTTGGGGCTGGAGGAGTCTATGGGGCAGGGGGGGGTCTCTGTGGGACAGAGGGGTCTCTATGGGGCAGAGGGGTCTCTATGGGGCGGGGAGGGCATCTCTGTGTGGCAGAGGGTCTCTATGGGGCAGGGGGGGTTCTCTATGGGGCAGGGGGGTTCTCTATGGGGCAGGGGTGGGGTTCTCTATGGGGCCGCCCTCCTATCCCCCCTCCAGGCCGCTCCCGGCGCTGCCACCTGATGCCGCGGCCCCACCATGGTGTCCATGACGATGGGTGAGCCCCTCCCCCCCCTTCCCCCCATGCTCCCCATCCCCCCCCATTCCCATTGACCCCCATCCCATTGGATCCCCGTTATCCCGCTGCAGCCACATCCGAGTGGATCCAGTTCTTCAAGGAAGCCGGGATCCCTCCGGGCCCCGCCGTCAGCTACGCCGTCATGTTTGTGGATAACAGGTACCCCCCCCATTCCCATCTTTTCCATGCATCCCAATGGAAGGATCCATAGGGATGGAGCCGGGATCCATGGGGCCCCCCCTGCGGTATTCCCGAGGGCAGGATCCGGAAGAACATGCTCCTGGATCTCACCAAGGAGCTCATGAACGAGCTGGGCATCACCGTGGTCGGCGACGTCATCGCCATCCTCAAGCACGCCAAGGTGGTCTATAGGCAGGTATGGGAATGGGAATGGGAATGGGAATGGGAATGGGAATGGGAGCTTCCCATGGGTAGCTGGGGTTTTCCAGGGGTTTCCTTGGGTTTTCCATGGGTTTCCTTTGGTTTTCCTTGAGTTTTCCTTTTGTTTTTCATGGGTTTCCGTTGGTTTTCCAGGGGTTTCCTTGGGTTTTCCTTGGGTTTTCCATGGGTCTTGTTGGGTTTCCTTGGGTTTTGTTGGGTTTCCTTGGGTTTTCCAGGGGTTTCCTTGGGTTTTCCTTGGGTTTCCTTTGGTTTTCCTTGGGTTCCATTTGCTTTTTTATAGGCTTCCTTTGGTTTCCCATGGTTTTCCTTTGATTTTCCATGGTTTTCCATGGTTTTCCTTTGGTTTTCCATGGTTTTCCATGGCTTTCTTCCCTCAGGAGATGTGCAAAGCAGCCACGGAATTGCTCCTTCCCAGCTCGCCCCCGGTCCAAGCGGAGCTGCGCCGCAACGCCAACAGTGGTGAGCCAGGATCTGCAGGGATACTGCCCATGGAAGCATGGAATGGGATGGGATGGGATGGGATGGGATGGACCTCAATGCCCACCTGGGTCCAAGCAAGGGGCAGGGACACTTCCCCTCTTCCCTCCTTACCCACCCCCCCAAGCCCGTCTCCGCAGGGATTCCTGCTGGGATTTGGCCCATCCCAAGGGATCGGATCCCGTTATCCCATGGGAATCCTCCATCCCCCCCCATGCAGCCGCCAGCCGGATGATTGCCAACAGCCTGAGCCGGGATCCGCTTCCCGCTGCCCCGCTCCAGCCCCATGGATCCAAGATCTCCATCACTGTTCCCAACCAGCCGGTGGCAGCGAAGGCAGGTAGGGAAGGGGCCTGATTCCATTGGGAATGGTGCTGGGAAGCGCTTTTCCCATCCCATTTCCCATTAAACTCCTCCTCCATCACTTGGGAAGCGCTTTTCCCACCCCATTCAAACCCCCCCACACAACCCCCACCCCACCCATTAAACTCCTCCTCCATCACTTGGGAAGCGCTTTTCCCGTCCCATTCCCCATTAAACTCCTCCTCCATCACTTGGGAAGCGCTTTTCCCACCCCATTTCCCATTAAACTCCTCCTCCATCACTTGGGAAGCGCTTTTCCCACCCCATTTCCCATTAAACTCCTCCTCCATCACTTGGGAAGCGCTTTTCCCACCCCATTTCCCATTAAACTCCTTGTTTTCCCTGCATCCCGCCAGGTTTAGGGAATGCCGCTGCCGGAATTCCCTCGATCCCGGTGAAGCGGCGCCGGGTGACGGCCGAGATGGAAGGGAAGTACATCATCACCATGCCCAAGGGCACCACCCCGAGGACAAGGAAAATCCTGGCACAGCAGCAAGCAGCCAAAGGTGCCGGCAGGGAATTCCCATCCCGGTATTCCCAATTCATCCCCATCCATCCCAAATCCCGCCTTATCCCGCTCCATCCCGCAGGGCTGCCCAGGACGTCCGTGTTTGACCGCTTGGGAGCCGAGGCGAGGGGGGATACAGCTGCAGGAGGGAAGGTGAGAGGAGATGGGGGGGATACAGAGGGAATTCCTGCTTGGAATTCTATGGGGATCCCAGAGGAGTTCCAGGGATCTGGAAGCTGCCGAACCCCCCCCAGCAACCCAGGAATTCCTGGGAGCTCAGCCCCATTCCCTCCTGCATCCCATTGGGAATGCCGATGGAGCAGGGATGCGGATGCTGATGGGCCTGCATCCTTTCACCCTCAGCCCACCGGCGTCTTCAGCCGCTTGGGAGATTCCCTACGGGATGAATCCATGGAGAACGATGATGATGACGACGGCTCCGCGCTTCCCTACGCCGGGGTCCTGAAGAAACCCAACGCTTCCCGGAAGGAAATCCCGGATCCGGGAATACCGGTGAAGGCCAAAGCCAGCAGCTTGGAGGCGAAGCCCATTCCCAGCCTTCGGAATGCTGCCGGGATGGCTCCAATGGGAGAAGGGCGCGAGGGTGAGGATGGAGTGAGCAGCAGCAGCGGCGGTGATAGGGATAAATCCAAGCGGGAATGCCGGGTGATGATCCGGAGGACTTGGGGCTGCGGGAAGGTGAGCAGCTCCAGCGAGGCCAGGATGGACAACGCCGGCTCCGTCAGCGTCTTCCAGCGCTTGGGAAAGAAATCGGATTGAGATCCATAGGGATCCGGGGGGCGCCATCCCATGGGATCGACCAACCCCAAGGGGAAAGGGTTGAGGCCTATGGAGGAGGGGTTTTCTGCAGGGAAAGGCTTAATCCCATAGGGAATGGCTTGATCCCATAGGGAAAGGTTTGATCCTATAGGGAGAGGCTTGATTCCATAGGGAAAGGCTTGACCTCATAGGGAAAGGCTTGATCCCATAGGGAAAGGCTTGATCCCATAGGGAAAGGCTTGATCCCATAGGGAAAGGCTTGATCCCATAGGGAAAGGCTTGATCCCATAGGGAAAGGCTTGATCCCATAGGGAAAGGCTTGATACCATAGGGAACGGCTTAATCCCATAGGGAAAGGCTTGATCCCATAGGGAAAGGCTTGATCCCATAGGGAAAGGCTTAATCCTATAGGGAAATGCTTGATCCCGTAGGGAAAGGCTTGATCCCATAGGGAAAGGCTTAATCCTATAGGGAAAGGCTTGATCCCATAGGGAAATGCTTGATCCCATAGGGAAAGGCTTGATCCCATAGGGAAAGGCTTGATCCCATAGGGAAACGCTAATCCCATAGGAAAACCGGAGGGAAGAGGGAGGAGGAAAACCCTTCCCAAGGGATTCCCTGCCCAAATCCCGGGCGGATCCAGCCAAATCCTCGCTCCCCATCCTCTCCCTGTTGCTCAACCCTTGGGTTCCCCCCTGTTATTCCCGTTCTTTTCCCATTTTGAGGAATTCTCACCCCAAAACCTCCGCGCCCAGCCCGGGATTTGCCTTGGGTTGCCTTAGTTTTCCCTTCCCTTGCCACTTGCTTTCTCATTGGATGCATGGATCCGCTGGGGGATGGAATCCATCGGGATGGAGTTCGGAGCGGCATTCCCAAAAAACACCCCAAAACCTTAAAAAAGAACCATTTTTGGGGGGGAAAGGCCTCAAAAACCAGCAAAACCCCCCAAAAAACTGCCTTAATTCCCACCGGCTCCACCGGACGGGGCCTTTCCCTGGAATTCCTCCTTTTCCCCCCAAATCCGGGCGCTTTTCCTCCATTTATTTATTTGTCCCCAATTCTGTTTCCCCCCAAATTCCCTGAGTTTCTTTGGTTCTGCTGCAACCCTCCCCAAAAACGCCTTTTTTCTCCCCAAAAAACAAAGCTGGGAAGTTTGGGATGAGAAATCGGCCAATTCCCAGGGTTTCCTAGGGAAAAATGGGATTTCTTTGTATTGCTATCAAAAAAAACAGCGATTCCTTCATTTTTCATGGGAGAATTCACCAGTTCCTTGGGTTTAATGCAAAAAATTCACCAATTCTGTCATTTTTTAGATGAAATTTAATCAATTTGTTTGGTTTTCATATGAAATTCATAAATTCCTTCTTTTTTTTGATGGGAAAATTCACCAGTTCTTTGGGATTAATGCAAAAAATCACCAATTCCGTAGTTTTTTAGATGAAAATTCACCAATTCGTTTGGTTTTAATATGAAATTCACAAAGTCCTTCATTTTTCATGGGTAAATTTACCAATCCCCTTGTTTTTAACAAAACCCCTTTCTTTAATACAAGAATTCACCAATTATTTCATTTTAAATAGGAAAATTTGCCAATTTCTTCAATTTTCACATGGAAACTCACCAGTCCTTTCATTTTTAATGCAAAAACTCACCAATTTATTCATTTTTGATACAAAAAAATGCCAATTTCAGTTTTAATATGGAAATTTACCAGTTTTTCCATTTTTAACATGAAAATTCACCAATTCATTTTTAATACAAAAATTCACTAATTCACTATTAATATGAAAATCTACAAATTTCTTCATTTTAATATGAAAATTCACCAGTTCCTTCATTTCTTATGCAAAAATTTCACCATTTTGGCACAAAATCTCACAATTTCCTTGTTATCACAAAAAATCACCAGTCCCGTTGTTTTTAATGTGAATTTCATCAATTCCCTCGGTTTTAACGCCAAAATTCACCAATCCCTCCGTTTTTCATACCCAAATTCCCGGATTTCCTCACTTTCCCACCCAAATTCCCCAGTTTTCTTGCTTTTGCCCAATTCCTCCCCAATTTGGGGGCGTTTTCCTTCCCTTTTTGGGTGGTTGGGGTGTGTGACCCGAGTGCTTTGGGGCTTCCCCCCTCCCCATTTTTGACCTTTTTTGGCAATAAAGTGTGGAAATGGCTCTGTTTATGCAAATCAGATGCAAATCTCCAAAGGAGGCTGTGCCTGAGCACCGCGCCTGCGCGCCGAGGGGCGGGGCTTGGCTCGCCGCGCATGCGCCCCCTCTATCGGCGCATGCGTATTGCGGCCGCTTGGAGCCGAGCGGGGTCTTCCCATCCCCGGGTGCTTCCGTTCCCTCCGGTTCCGTGTCCCGCCTCCACCGCCCGCTTCCGTTTCCGCTTCCGCTGCTTCCGCTTCCGCCGTTGGACCGGGCTCGGACCGGGATGAGCGGCGGGAGCCGGCGGCGTCCATGACAGGTGAGGACACCCCCCCCCCCACCTCCGCCGCCATGGACTCGCCCGCCCCCAGCGGCCACTGCGGGGACTGCACCACCCGGGGGGGGGGGCGCTCTCTGCCCCCCCCCACCATGGCCGCGCAATGGACTCGCCCGCTGCGATGTGGGGGAGCTATGGGGGGCTCTATAGGGCCCCATGCAGGTCTGGGGGGTTCTATAGGGCCTAATGCTGATCTTGGGGGGGTTCCATAGGGTCCATGCAGGCTCTGGGGGCCCCATGGAGCTGCACTGAAGGGGTTTGGGGGGTGCTTTCTGCCCCCCTATTGCTGGGGGGTGTTGGTGTCCCTCAGTGGGGGATCCGTATCCCAAGGGCTGGGAGCAGCGGGATCCCCCCTCTCTGATCCCGTCCCAGTGTTGGGATGTTTGGGGTCCATATCCCAAAGGATGGGAATGGCTGAACCCCCTTTATCCCATTCCCATCCCATTCCCATCCCGTTCTCATCCCATTCCCATCCCATTCCCATCCTATTCCCATCCCATTTCCATCCCATTCTCATCCTATTCCTATCCCATTCCCATTTTATTCCCATCCCATTTCATTCCCATCCCATTTCCATTACCATCCCATTCCCATCTCATTCTCTTCCCATTCCCATCCCATTCCCATCCCATTCCCATCCCGTTCTCATCCCATTCCCATCCCATTCCCATCCTATTCCCATCCCATTTCCATCCCATTCTCATCCTATTCCTATCCCATTCCCATTTTATTCCCATCCCATTTCATTCCCATCCCATTTCCATTCCCATCCCATTCCCATCTCATTCCCTTCCCATTCCCATCCCATTCCCATCCCATTCCCATCCACAGGTCCTGGCCAGCCTTAGCCCCGGCGCCGCCATGACCGAGGTGCTGGTGGTGAAGGAGGGGTGGCTCCACAAGCGAGGTGAGCCCAGCACCAATGGGGTCTGTGCTTCCCATCCCTGCTTCCCGCATCCCAAACTCCCGCATCCCAAATTCCCAGGGGAATACATCAAAACATGGCGGCCCCGCTACTTCCTGCTCAAGAGCGACGGCTCCTTCATTGGCTACAAGGAGCGGCCGGAGAGCCCGGAGCAGGCGCTGCCCCCCCTCAATAACTTCTCTGTGGCCGGTAAAGGGGGGGCAATGGGGCTGGGGGGGGCATTGGGCTATGGGGGATGTGGCCTTGGTGGTCCATGAGATCATTGGAGCATCCTCTATGGGGGATGTGCCTTGGTGGTCCATAGTCATTGGAGCATCCTTGGTACCCTAGTGGGGATGTGGCTATGGGGATGTGCCTTGGTGGTCCATAGGTTGGAGCTCCTTGGTACCCATAGGGGATGCTGGCTATGGGGATGTGGCCTTGGTGGTCCATGGGTTTGGAGCATCCTTGGTCCCATAGGAGGGATGCTGGGCTATGGGGGATGTGGCCTTGGTGGTCCATGTGGTACCCGTAGTGGGGATGTTGGGCTATGGGGGATGTGCCCTTGGTGGTCCATAGGGTCATTGGAGCATCCTTGGTACCCATAGTGGGGATGCTGGGCTATGGGGGATGTGGCCTTGGTGGTCCATGAGGTTTGGGAGCATCCTTGGTACCCATAGTGGGGATGCTGGGCTATGGGGGATGTGGCCTTGGTGGTCCATGGGGTCATTGGAGCATCCTTGGTACCCATAGTGGGGATGCTGGGCTACGGGGGATGTGGCCTTGGTGGTCCATACCCCAAGGAGCATCCTTGGTACCCATAGGAGGGATGCTGGGCTATGGGGGATGTGGCCTTGGTGGTCCATGGGGTCATTGGAGCATCCTTGGTACCCATAGGAGGGATGCTGGGCTATGGGGGATGTGGCCTTGGTGGTCCATGAGATCATTGGAGCATCCTTGGTACCCATAGTGGGGATGTTGGGCTATGGGGGATGTGGCCTTGGCGGTCCACGAGGTTTGGGAGCATCTTTGGGGTCCCAAGGGCCGCTCTATGGGGCCGTTGCTCTCGGGTCCATGGGATGCACAAGGAGCAGGGAATGCAGGGCCCTGGGCTGCGGATCCTTGCTCCCAAAGCATCCTGCTTGGGTCGCAGAGTGCCAGCTGATGAAGACGGAGCGCCCGCGCCCCAACACCTTCGTCATCCGCTGCTTGCAATGGACAACGGTCATCGAGAGGACCTTCCATGTGGATACCCCGGAGGAGCGGTGCGGGAATGCCGCGTTCCCATGGGAATGGGGCCGTTATGGGGTGGGGGGAGCCACCATCCCCCTCATCGCATCCCTGTTCCCATCCCATAGGGAGGAATGGATGCGCGCCATCCAGACGGTCGCCAACAGCCTCAAGCAGCAGGAGCCGGAGGTGGATCCCATGGAATACAAGTGCGGATCCATGGATGGCCCCGGTGCTGAGGAGATGGAGGTGGCCATGGGCAAATCCCGTGCTAAGGCTGTGAGTGGGAACGGGGATGGCTCCATGGGATAAAGCCTTGTTGGATGCGGTTCCCATTGCGGATCCATGGAATTCCTGCTTTTCCCATTCCCAGACCATGAACGACTTCGATTACCTGAAGCTCTTGGGGAAAGGGACCTTTGGGAAGGTGATCCTGGTGCGGGAAAAGGCCACCGGGCGCTATTACGCCATGAAGATCCTGCGGAAGGAGGTCATCATCGCCAAGGTGCGTGCCGGGATCCGCATGGATCCACACCAGGATCACCGCGGCATTCCCTATGGATCCCATCACTGACTGCACCCCTTTCCCAGGATGAAGTGGCTCACACCGTGACCGAGAGCCGGGTGCTGCAGAACACCCGGCACCCCTTCCTCACCGTAAGCACCCCCCCATCACCCCGGACCCCTCCATCCCTATGGATCTTCCCTAAAATCCCCCTTTTCCAGGCCCTGAAATACGCGTTCCAGACCAACGACCGCCTCTGCTTCGTCATGGAATACGCCAACGGGGGCGAGGTGGGAGCTCCCCCCTTTATCCCGATGGATCCCGCTTTATCCCTGGATCCCTTCAGGAGCGTTCCCCGTTACCCACAAGGATTTGGGGGTGTTTTAAAGGATTCACCCCCGTTCTCCCGTTTCCCCTGCTCTTTCCCAGCTCTTTTTCCACCTCTCGAGGGAACGCGTCTTCACCGAGGATCGCGCCCGCTTCTATGGTGCCGAGATCGTGTCTGCCTTGGAATACCTCCATTCCCGGGATGTGGTGTACCGGGATATCAAGGTAAACTGGTACTGGGTCCGATCCCGGTCCTGGATCTGATCCTGAGCCTGGTACTGGGTCCGATCCCAATCCTGATCCTGGTACTGGGTCTGATCCCGGTCCTGGATCTGATCCTGAGCCTGGTACTGGGTCCGATCCCAATCCTGATCCTGGTACTGGGTCTGATCCCGGTCCTGGATCTGATCCTGATCCTGGTACTGGGTCCGATCCCGATCCCAGTCCTGATCCTGGTCCTGGATCTGATCCTGATCCTGGTCCTGGATCTGATCCTGATCCTGGTACTGGATCTGATCCCAGTCCTGGGTCTGATCCTGAGCCTGGTACTGGGTCCAATCCCGATCCCAATCCTGATCCCGGTCCTGGATCTGATCCTGATCCTGGTACTGGGTCTGATCCCGATCCCAGTCCTGGTCCTGGTCTTGATCCTGATCCTGATTCCAGTCCCTTTCCCAGTCCTGGTCCTGGTCCCAATCCTGATTCTGGTCCTGATCCTGATCCCAGTCCTGGTACTGGGCCTGTTCCTTACCCTGGTCCTGATCCTGATCCTGGTCCCGACCCTGATCCTAGTCCCTGTCTCAGTCCCAGTCCCGATCCTGATCCCAATCCTGATCCTGGTCCCTCTCTCAGTCCTGATCCTGATCCTGGTCCCGATCCTGAACCCAGTCCCTATCTGAGTCCCAATCCCAATCCCAATCCTGATCCCGCTCCTGCTTCCCTCCCTCAGCCTTGGTCAGTGGGGTTTGGATCCTTCCTCTCCATCCCTTTTCCCTCTTTCCCAGCTGGAAAACCTGATGCTGGACAAGGATGGGCACATCAAGATCACCGACTTCGGCCTCTGCAAGGAGGGCATCAGTGATGGTGCCACCATGAAGACCTTTTGTGGCACCCCCGAGTACCTGGCGCCGGAGGTATCCGTGCCAGTATCCATCCCATAGCGAGAGCATCCCTGCCCGTATCCATAGTGATCACATCCCCATAGCAAGGGTATCCCTGCCTGTATCCATAGTGATAACATCCCCATAGCAAGGGTATCCCTGCCTGTATCCATAGTGATAACATCCCCATAGTGAGGGTATCCCTGCCTCCATCCATCCCATAGCGAGAGCATCCCTGCCTGTATCCATAGCGATAACATCCCCATAGTGAGGGTATCCCTGCCTCCATCCATCCCATAGCGAGAGCATCCCTGCCCGTATCCATAGCGATAACATCCCCATAGCAAGGGTATCCTTGCCTGTATCCATAGTGATAACATCCCCATAGTGAGGGTATCCCTGCCTCCATCCATCCCATAGCGAGCGCATCCCTGCCTGTATCCATCCCGATAACACCCCCATAGCGAGCGCATCCCTGCCCGTATCCATCCCGATAACACCCCCATAGCCCGTATCCATAGCAACACCCCCATAGCGAGCACATCCCTGCCTGTATCCATCGCAATAACACCCCCATAGCCCGTATCCATAGCAGCACCCCATAGCGACCGCATCCCTGCCTGTATCCATCCCGATAACACCCCCATAGCCCGTATCCATAGCAACACCCCCATAGCGAGCGCATCCCTGCCCGTATCCATAGCAACACCCCCATAGCGAGCACATCCCTGCCCGTATCCATAGCAACACCCCCATAGCAGCGCATCCCTGCCCGTATCCATAGCAACACCCCCATAGCCCGTATCCATAGCAACACCCCCATAGCGAGCGCATCCCTGCCCATATCCATCCCGATAACACCCCCATAGCCCGTATCCATAGCAACACCCCCATAGCGAGCGCATCCCTGCCTGTATCCATCCCGATAACACCCCCATAGCCCGTATCCATAGCAACACCCCCATAGCGAGCGCATCCCTGCCTGTATCCATCCCGATAACACCCCCATATCCCGTATCCATAGCAACACCCCCATAGCGAGCGCATCCCTGCCCGTACCCATCCTGATAGCACCCCCATAGCCCGTATCCATGGCAACACCCCCATAGCAGCGCATCCCTGCCCGTATCCATAGCAACACCCCCATAGCAGCGCATCCCTGCCCGTACCCATCCCCATAACCCCGCAGGTGCTGGAGGACAATGACTACGGCCGCGCCGTGGACTGGTGGGGACTGGGGGTGGTGATGTACGAGATGCTCTGCGGCCGCCTGCCCTTCTACAACCAGGACCACGAGCGCCTCTTTGAGCTCATCCTGCTCGAGGAGATCCGGTTCCCCCGCAGCCTCGCGCCCGACGCCAGGGCCCTGCTGGCCGGGCTGCTCAAGAAGGACCCCAAGCAGAGGTGAGGTGGGGATGGGGGGGATTGGGCTTGAGCCTGGGTCTGGGCCTGGGTCTGATCCCAGTCCTGATCCCGGTCCTGGATCTGATCCTGGGTCTGGTCCTGGTCCTGATGCTGGATCTGATCCTGGGCCTGATCCCAGCCCTGAGCTTGGTCCTGGTCTTGATTCTGATCCTGGTCCTGGATCTGATCCTGGTCCCGATCCCAGTCCCAATCCTGGTCCTGGTCTTGAACCTGGTCCTGAGCCTGGTCCTGGTCCCAGTCCTGGATCTGATCCTGATCCTGATCCCAGTCCTTATCCTGGTCCTGGGTTTGATCCTGATTCCAGTTCTTGTCCTGAGCCTGGTCCCAATCCTGATCCTGATCCTAATCCTGGTCCTAGTCCCAAATTCCATTCCAGATCCTGATTCTGATGCTGGATCTGATCCCAATCCCAATCCTGATTCTGATCCCGATCCCAATCCTGATCCTGATCCTGGTCCTGATCCCGATCCCAATCCTAATCCCAGTCCCAATCCTGATCCTGGTCCTGATCCCGGTCCCAATCCTGATCCTGATCCCGGTCCCAATCCTGATCCCGGTCCTGTTCCCGGCAGGCTTGGGGGGGGCCCCAGGGATGCGCAGGAGGTGATGGAGCATCGCTTCTTCGCCCCCATCAACTGGCAGGACGTGGTGCAGAGGAAGGTGAAGGCCCCGGGGGGCCCCCTGACCCCCCCACAGCACCCACAGGGACACCAAACCCCCCCCCCATAGCACCCAAAGGGACTCAGTCCCCCCCATAGCACCCAAAAGGACCCAAACCCCCCCCATAGCACCCAAAGGGACCCCAACCCCCCCATAGCACCCAAAGTGACTCAACCCCCCCCATAGCACCCAAAGGGACCCCACCCACCCCATAGCACCCAAATGGACTCAACCCCCCCATAGCACCCAAAGGGACCCAAACCCCCCCATAGCACCCAAATGGACTCAACCCCCCCCCCCCATAGCACACAAACGGACCCAAACCCCCCCCTATCACCCAAAGGGACTCAACCCCCCCCATAGCACCCAAAGGGACTCAACCCCCCCCATAGCACCCAAAGGGACTCAACCACCCCATAGGACCCAAAGGGACCCCAAACCACCCCATAGCACCCAAAGGGACCCCATAGCACCCAAAGGGACCCAAACACCCCCATAGCACCCAAAAAGACTCAACCCCCCCATAGCACCCAAAGGGACTCAATCCCCCCCATAGCACCCAAAGGGACTCAAACCCCCCCCATAGCACCCAAAGGGACCCCATAACACCCAAAGGGACCCAAATCCCCCCCATAGCACCCAAAGGGGGCCCCCCCCATGCACTCATGGGTGCCCCCCCCGCAGCTGGTGCCCCCCTTCAAGCCCCAGGTGACCTCCGAGGTGGACACCCGCTACTTCGATGACGAGTTCACGGCGCAGTCCATCACCATCACCCCCCCCGACCGCTGTGAGGGGATGGGGACCCCCATTGGGAACCATGGGGGGGTGGAACCTCCCATTGGGCACCATGGGGGGGGGTTTGGGGGGGTGGGAGCTCCCATTGGGCACCATGGGGGTGGTTAGGGATGCTGGGCGCTTCCATTGGGCACCATGGGGGGGGTTTCAGGGATGCTGGGATCTCCCATTGGGCACCATGGGGGGGGGTTGAAGCGGCTGGGAGCTTCCATTGGGCACCATGGGGTGGGTTTAGGGATGCTGGGATCTCCCATTGGGCACCATTGTTGGGGTTATGGGGTGCAGGGACCCCATGGGGGTGTTTAGGGGGTGCTGGGACCCCCCCATTGCACACCATTGGGGGGGGTTGGGGGTGCTGGGACCCCCATGGGGGTGTTTGGGGGGTGCTGGGACCCCCCATTGGGCACCATTGGGGCAGTTTGGGTGTGCAGGGACCCCCATGGGGGTGTTTGGGGAGTGCTGGGACCCCCCATTGGGCACCATTGGGGGGGTTTGGGGGTGCTGGGACCCCCATGGGGGTGTTTGGGGGTTCCCCCCCCTGACCCCCTCCCTGTTCCCTGCAGACGATGCCCTGGGCTCCCCGGAGGGCGAGAACCGCACGCACTTCCCGCAGTTTTCCTACTCCGCCAGCATCCGGGAATGATGGAGCCGGGGGGGAATGGGATGGGATGGGATGGGATGGGATGGGGATGGGGATGGGATGGGATGGGATGGGATGGGGATGGGGATGGGATGGGATGGGATGGGGATGGGGATGGGATGGGATGGGATGGGATGGACCTGGACACCAGGACCCCCCCCTGCCCCCCCCAACCATGGGCTCCATGCACCCCCACGCTGCTGGCTCTGCCTTGAAGCCAATGGGATCCCAAGCGGAGCTCAATGGGATCCACACCGGATCTCAACCAGGAACTCAACCGGATCCCAGTCAGGGCTCAGCCGCATCCCAAGTGAAACAGCGGGATCCCAACTGGAAGGCAACCGGAGCTCAACAGGAACCCAATTGGGACTCAACTGGATCCCAGCCGGACCCCATCCAGGACTCAGCCGCATCCCAACCGGATCCCATCCAGGACTCAGCCCCATCCCAACCAGATCCCCACCAGGACTCAGCCGCATCCCAACCGGATCCCAACTGGATCCCATCCAGGACTCAGCCGCATCCCAACCGGATCCCAACTGGATCCCATCCAGGACTCAGCCCCATCCCAACCAGATCCCCACCAGGACTCAGCCGCATCCCAACCGGATCCCAACTGGACCCAACTGGGACTCAGCCGCATCCCAGCCGGATCCCACCCAGGACTCAACCGCATCCCAACCAGATCCCAACCGGACCCAACTGGGACTCAGCCGCATCCCAACCGGATCCCAACTGGATCCCATCCAGGACTCAGCCCCATCCCAACCAGATCCCCACCAGGACTCAGCCGCATCCCAACCGGATCCCAACTGGACCCAACTGGGACTCAGCCGCATCCCAGCCGGATCCCACCCAGGACTCAACCGCATCCCAACCAGATCCCAACCGGACCCAACCGGGACTCAGCCGCATCCCAACCGGATCTCAACCGGAATCCCACCAGATCCCACCCATGGCGGTGGGGACGGACACCGGGCCCCCCCCCCCCCCAACATTTGACTTCGCCGGTGCCTTACCCATGGTGACAGCGTCACCGGATCCCGCTCCCGGCATTCCCGGATCCGTGCCGGGGTGAACTGACTCAAAGTGGGGGGGGGCCACACACAAAGGGGTTACCCCCCCCTCCCCCACCCCTTTCCTGCCCCTCCCCCCACCCCCCCCCCGGGCGGTACGAGCAATAAACCGGGAATTTTTTGGAATTTGGGGCGTTTTGGCGCTGGTTTTTGGGGGGATCCGGATGCGGCTCCCGGGGGGGGGGGCTCAGAGGTGCAGGAATTCGGTGATGAAGACGAGCAGGATCCGGGTGAGGTCCATGAGGGTCGGGGGGTGCAGGTTCCGCTCCGTGTCCTCCGGTGTGTGCCAGGCCGGAGGGAAGGGCAGCGGGATCAGGTGCAGCACCGGCACCCCTGCGGCAATGGGGTAACGGGGTATATGGGGTGTATGGGGTATATGGGGTACGGGGTATATAGATTATATGGGATAATGGGGTATATGGGGTATATGGGATAATGGGATATATGGGATAATGGGGTGTATGGGGTATGGGGTATATGGGGTATATGGGGTATGGGGTATATGGGATATGGGGTATGAGGTATATGGGCTATATGGGATGTGGGATATGGGATATGGGGTATGGGGTATATGGGATATGGGGTATGGGGTATATGGGATATGGGGTATGAGGTATATGGGCTATATGGGGTGTGGGATATGGGATATGGGGTATGGGGTATATGGGATATGGGGTATGGGGTATATGGGCTATATGGGATGTGGGATATGGGATATGCGAAACACGATATAGGATATAGGATATAAGATAGAGGATGTGGGGTATAGAATATAGGATATAGGGTATGGGATATAGGATATGGGATGCAGGATATGGGTTATGGGCTATGGGATGTGGGATGCAGGATATGGGATGTAGGATATAGGATATGGGATGCGGGCTATGGGCTATGGGATGCGGGATGTGGGATATAGGGTATAGGATATGGGCTATGTGCTATGGGATGCGGGATATGGGATATAGGGTATAGGATATGGGCTATGGGCTATGGGATGCGGGATGTGGGATATAGGGTATAGGATATGGGCTATGTGCTATGGGATGCGGGATGTGGGATATAGGGTATAGGATATGGGCTATGTGCTATGGGATGCGGGATGCGGGATATAGGGTATAGGATATGGGCTATGTGCTATAGGATGCGGGATGTGGGATATAGGGTATAGGGTATGGGCTATGGGCTATGGGATGCAGGATATAGGATATAGGGTATAGGATGGGCTATGTGCTATGGGATGCGGGATGCGGGCTCCAGGCCGTGGTCCCCGGGCTCACCTCTCTGCAGGAAGGGGATGTGATCGTCCTCCACGGGCCCCGGGGCCGGGCTGAGGCGGAAGAAGGGGGGGTCCTGGGGGGTGGCGTGGAGCAGCCCCAGGCGCCGCAGCCGCTGCTCTGGGGGGGGGGGGAACACGAGGTCTGAGACCCCCCCTGCATCCCCACCCCCACCCCGGGTCCTACCCCCCCTCCCCCCCCCGGGTCCGCACCGATGTGGACGAGGCGCAGGAACCAGTGGTGGGTGCTGGGGAAGTGGCTGTGGATGGCGGGGTCCCGAGCGCCCAACAGGTCCAGCAGCACCAGCAGGCTCTGGGGACAGCAATGGGGCAGCAATGGGGCAGCAATGGGGGTGTCAGTGGGGGCATCAATGGGGGTATCAATGGGGGCAGCAATGGGGGCATCAATGGGGATATCAATGGGGATGTCAGTGCGGGCATCAATGGGGATATCAATGGAGGCATCAATGCGGACATCAATGGGGGTATCAATGGGGGCATCAATGGGGACATCAATGGGGGCATCAATGGGGGCATCAATGGGGGCATCAATGGGGGCATCAATGGGGGTATTGATGGGGATATCAGTGGGGGCATCAATGGGGGTATCAATGGGGATGTCAATGGGAGCATCAATGGGGATATCAATGGGGGTATCAATGGGGGCATCAATGGGGGCATCAATGGGGGTATCGATGGGGACATCAATGGAGGTATCAATGGGGGTATCAATGGGGACATCAATGGGGGCATCAATGAGGACAGCAATGAGAACACAGGGACATCAGTATGGGGACACCACCATGGCCATGGTGACATTGGCATGGCCATGGGTCCCCTCTTGTGCCCATAGAGCCCCCCCTGTGCCCATAGAGCCCCCCTGTGCCCATAGGAACCCCCCTGTGCCCACAGGGCCCCCCGGGCTCACCATGGCGCTGAGCTGGGTGCCGGGGCCGCCGCGGTGCCGCGTGGCCTCCATGCGCGCCGCCAGGTGCCGGGCCCCGTACAGGGAATCGGAGGCGCTCCAGGCCTCGAAGGCTTCCTCCCCATCGAGGAAGAGGAGCTGCAGGGTGGCCTCGGCGCCCTGGGGGGCCGGCACGGCGGGAGCGGCGTGGGGGGTAATGGGGTAATGGGATAACGGGATGGGGGATAATGGGATAATGGAATAATGGGAGATAATGGGATAACGGGATGGGGGATAATGGGATAATGGGATTGTCACCCATAGGGACCCCATTCTAACCCATTTCACCCCATTCCAGCCCATAGGGACCCCATTATCACCCATAGGGACCCCATTCCAGCCCATAGGGACGCCATTGTCACCCATAGGGTTCCCATTATCACCCATAGGGACTCCATTATTACCCATAGGGACCCCATTATGACCCATAGGGACCCCATTCTAACCCATATCACCCCATTATCACCAATAGGGACCCCATTCTCACCCATAGGGACCCCATTATCACCCATAGGGACCCCATTATCACCCATAGGGACCCCATTATCACCCATAGAGACCCCATTCTCACCTATAGGAACCCCATTATCCCCCATAGGAACCCCATTATCCCCCATAGGAACCCCATTATCACCCATAGAGACCCCATTATCCCCCATAGGGACCCCATTATCCCCCATAGGAACCCCATTCTCCCCCATAGGCCCCCCTCCCGGCTCCCACCTCCTCCCTGGCGCGGCGCAGGGGCCGCTCGAGGGCCGTCGCCAGCTCGAGGATGGCGGCGCAGGAGGCGGCCGAGTCCACGGCACCGATGAAGGGGGCGGCCGCCGGCAGGACCTTGGTGTCGTAGTGGCAGGCGAGGGCCAGGCGCCGCGCGGCACCGGGGGCCGCCGTGGCCACCACGTTGGTGAAGGGGACCGGGCCCCGCGGCGTGGCCGCGGTGAAGGCGTCGAGCTCCACGTGCCAGCCCAGCGCCTCCAGGCAGGCGGTGATGTGCTGGGGGGGGGGGTGAGCAATGGGGTCAATGGGGGTTAATGGGGAGGAATGGGGGTTAATGGGGGTCAGTGGGGTCAATGGAGGTCAATGGGGGTCAATGGAGGTCAATGAGGATCAATGGAGGTCAATGTTTATCAGCTGGGGTCAATGGGGATCAATGGGGATCAATGGGTATCAATGGGTATCAATGGGAATCAACAATTATCAATGAGGGTCAATGGGGATCAATGGGTATCAATGGGAATCAACGATTATCAATGATGGTCAATGGGGATCAATGGGGATCAATGGGTATCAATGGGTGTCAATGGGTATCAATGGTTATCAATGGTGATCAGTGGGGGTCAATGGTGATCAATGGCTGTCAATAGGTATCAATGAGGACCAGTGGTTATCAGTGAGGGTCAGCGGTGGTCAATGGATGTCAATGGCTATCAATGGGGGTCAATGGGTATCAATGAGGATCAGTGGCTATCAATGGTGGTCTATGGGGGTCAATAGAGATCAATGGGGATCAATGGTTATCAATGGGTATCAATGGGTGTCAATGGCTATCAATGGCTATCAATGGGGGTCAATGGGCACCAATGGGGGTGAAGGGGCCTTACCTGGCGCACGGCGCTGCTCCCCGGCCCCCCCGGCACCCGCTCCCGCAGGAAGGGGCTCAGGAGGCGCCGCTGGAGCCGGGATGGATCCAAGCGCTCCAGGAGCTGCCGCAGGGATCGCTCCGAGGAGGGGGGGGCCGCGGCGGGGGGGAGCTGGAACGGGGGTAAATGGGGGGGGGGGTTTGGGTACCCCTATAATGGTACCCCTATAATGGGTGCGGGGGGGGTCTGGGTGCCCCTATGATGGGATCTGGGGGTCATTGGGGGAGTCACGGTACCCCTATAATGGGGTCGGCGGGGGTCTGGGGGGTCATTGGGGGGGGGCAGGGTACCCCTATAATGGGGTCGGGGGGGGTCAGGGGGCCCTTGGGGGGTCAGGGTACCCCTATAATGGGGTGCGGGTGGGTCTGGGTGCCATTAGGGGGTACTGGGTGCCCCCATGATGGGGTCTGGGGGGTTCTGGGGGTCATTGGGGGGTCAGGGTACCCCCATGATGGGGTCTGGGGGAGTCTGGGTGCCATTGGGGGACTCTGGGTACCCCTATAATGGGGTCGGGGGGGTCTGGGTGCCATTGGGGGGCTCTGGTTCTGTGGCTCGGGGGGGGTCTCAGTGATGTCGGGGTCCGTGGGGTCCCGATGCCCTCCAACCCCCCCCCCCGTTCTCACCGGGTCGCGCTCCCGCTCCCCCCGGGGCCAGGCGCTGTAGAGGAGCCCGGCGGCGGCCGCCAGCGCCAGCAGCGGCAGCAGCGGCCGCGGGCAGCGGCGGGGCCGGGGGCAGAGCCCGGCAGCGGCCACCGCGACCGGGACCGGGACCGGGATTGGGACCGGGCCGGGCCCCGAACCCGCGGCCCGCGGGCGCCGGGACCCTGCGGAGCCCTTCCGCATGGCGAGGGGCGGGGCCAGCGGGCGACGAGGCGGCCGCGGATTGGGCGATGGGGAGGGCTCGGACACGCCCCCTTGTGGTACCCGAGCGGCGCGTCCGGAGGGTGGGCGGAGCAGCGTCGGTGTGACGTCATGGGCAACGTGTGACGTCACGGTGAAGGGGGGTATCCCCGATATGATGGCAGCGGCCATGGGGCCAGCACCCTCCATAGGGTCACTACTATGGGGCCAGAACCCTCCATAGGGTCACTGCTATGGGGCCAGAACCCTCTATAGGGTCACTACCATTGGGACAGCATCCTCCGTAGGGTCATTGCTATGGGGCCAGAACCCTCCATAGGGTCATTGCTATGGGGCCAGCACCCTCCATAGGGTCACTGCTATGGGGCCAGAACCCTCCATAGGGTCACTGCTATGGGGCCAGCACCCTCCATAGGGTCACTGCTATGGGGCCAGAACCCTCCATAGGGTCACTGCTATGGGGCCAGCACCCTCTATAGGGTCATTGCTATGGGGCCATAACCTTCCATAGGGTCACTGCTATGGGGTCAGCAACCTCCATAGGGTCATTGCTATGGGGCCGGAACCCTCCATAGGGTCACTGCTATGGGGTCAGCACCCTCCATAGGGTCATTGCCATGGGGCCAGAGCCCTCCCTAATGTCATCGCTATGGGGCCAGAACCCTCCATGAAGCCATTACAATGAGGCCATTACGTTGGGACCAGCATCCTCCATGGGGTCAGCACAATGGGGCCAGCACCTTCCATGGGGCCAGCATCTTCTGTAGGATCATCACCATGGGGCCAGCATCCTCAATAGGGTTATTGCCATGGGGCCAGCCCCCTCCATGAGGCCATGACCATGAGGCCAGCATGCACCATGGGGTCATCACCATGGGGCCAGCATCCGCCATGGGGTCATCACCATGGGGCCAGCATCCACCATGGGGTCATCACCATGGGGCGAGCACCCTCCATGGGGTCATCACCATGGGGCCAGCATCCTCCATGGGGTCACTGCCATGGGTCCAGCCCCTTCCATGGGGCCAGCATCCTCAATAAGGTCATTGCCATGGGGCCAGCATCCACCACGGGGTCAGCACCCTCCATGGGGTCATCACCATGGGGCCAGCATCCACCATGGGGTCATCACCATGGGGTCATCACCATGGGGCCAGCAGCCTCCATGCTTCCAGCACCTTCTGTAGGATCATTGCCATGGGGCCAGCATCCTCAATAAGGTCATTGCCATGGGGCCAGCATCCTCCATGGGGTCATCCCCATGGCGCCAGCACCACACCCCGACCCCCCCGACCCCATTTCCACTCCAAAATCGCTCTTTTTGGGTTTTCATTTTCTTTTCCTCCTCCTCCATCACCCCAACCCCCCCCCCCATTGCCCCCCATTACCCCCCCATTTCACCTCCCATCCTCACGCCGCGGCGCCGGATGCACCCAATGGTTATCGTGCAGCCCCACACGGCACCCCGGCGCCTCTTTGTCGGGCCGGCGGCAGCACATCCAATAGGAGCGGCCGTAGGGCAGGTCGTGGTGGTAGGGCTTGGGGTGCCAGCGGCACAGCGACACGTCCCCCTTCTCGTAGCGCTTGCGGCACTGCTTGCAGGGGTCGTCGCGGTAGAGCGGGTCCCGCGTCCAACGCGAGTCGGTGGCGCGGACGCCGAAGGTCTCGATGAGGGACTTGAAGTAGTGGCAGGAGCACTTGAGGGCGGCCAGCGCCTGGGTGGGCAGGTAGCTGAAGATCTTCACCATGACGTGCTCCGGCAGCAGCAGCATGTACTGCCGCGGCTCCAGCAGGCGCTGGATCTTGAAGCGGATCTCCAGGAAGTCGTGGGACACGTGGCGGTACAAGCGGCACAGCGATGGATCCGACGACACCGCATCCGCGTCCGGTGATGCCGTCGGCGCCGTTGCGGCTTCGTCGGCGATAGGGAAGAGGAAAAGCTGCCCCGGTGGCGGTGGTGGTGGAGGGGTTGGTTCGTCCTTAGGCGCCGCCGGTAACCGCACCGTCTCCTCCGTCACCTGCTTGGCGCTGTCCTTGCCGTAGAACACGCACTGGTCCACGACGCCGGTCACCACCACGTCCACATGGAAACCGGCGGCGCAATCCCGCCCCGGCGCCGCCTCCGCCGAACCCTCGCCTGCGTCCGCTTTGGCCGACGGCGCCGCCGCCACCGCGCCATCGCCCGCACCGGCATCGCCGTCACCGCCATCCCCCTTGGGCCCGGCGGCGGCAAGGAGCAGCTCCACGTTGGTGGGGAGCACATCCCGCGAGGGGCTGATCAACCGGTACAAGTCGCACGTGATCTTGTCCTTGGCGCGGCCGGCGGCGCCGGTGCCGCTCACAAACACGCACCCGGGCCGGGCAGCACCACCGGGGTCGGTGCCGGCGGCGGGGCCGGCGCGGGGCTCGCGGCCGCTGGCGATGCGGAAAGCGATGCGGACCTCACCGGGCGCCGCCGGTGCCGCCGCAGTGCATTCAGCGCCAGCCCGGCACAAGCCGTTGGCTCTGGTGTTGCCGTCGCGGTGCCGCGACTCGAAGTGGGCGACGGCTTCGGCCACGCGGCTGCAGTCGGTGGCGCTCGGGGTTTTGGCGTCGCCGCCCGGCGCCTCCAGCAACACCGGGGGGAAGCTCTGCAGCGCCAGCGCCGCGCGCTGCTCCACCAGCGCCACCATCTCCGCCACCGACACCAGCTCGGCCGCCTCAGCCGCCTCCTCGCCGGTGCTCGCCGCGCTCGCCTTGGCCTTGCCGGGCTCGTGGCAGCGCCGGCGCCGCTTGGCTTTGGAGCTGCCGCTGCCCCAGTTGCCCTTCACCTTCATGGTGCTGGCGCGGGCGCCGGCACCGCATTGGTGCGCCACGAAGAAAGCCACCTTCTCCTTGGTGTTACCGGGTTTGATGACGTACCACGTGTCCAGCAGCACCCGGCCCTCCTCTGATGCCGGTGTTGGCGGTGCCGGCGGTGCCGCGGGGGCAGGCGGGGCGGTGCCGGTGCCGGTGCCAGTGCCAGTTCCAGTGCCGGTGTCGGGGGGCGGCGTGTTCTCGGTGTGGCGGCAGGAGGGGCTGAAGGGTTTCTTGGCATTGCCGGGGCCGGCGCATGGCTTGTTCTGGCTGTAGGTGCCGAAGGGCCGCGGGCACCAGAGCTGCAGCTGCGGGAAGGCGTTGGGCTCCATCAGGGCTGCATGGCACTGCCGGGGCGGCCGCCACGGCGCCGGCGCTGCCAGGAGGAGAGCGCTGTTAGCGGGGATGCTGGGGCCGCTATGGGGCTGGTGGGAGCAGTATGAGGCTGGTATGGGGATGCTAGGACCAGTATGGGCCCAGTATGGGGATGCTGGGGCCGGTATGGGGCTGGTGGGACCAGTATGGACCCACTATGGGGCTGGTGGGACCAGAATGGACCCACTATGGGGCTGGCATGACCAGAATGGACCCACTATGGGGGTGTTGGGACCCGGATGGACCCACTATGGAGCTGGTGGGACCAGAATGGAGCCACTATGGGGCTGGTGGGACCAGAATGGACCCAATATGGGGTTGGTGGGACCAGAATGGACCCGCTATGGGGCTGTTGGGACCCGGATGGATCCACTATGGGGCTGGTGGGACCAGTATGAGGCTGGTATGGGGCTGGTGGGACCAGTTTGGACCCACTATGGGGGTGGTGGGACAAGTATAGACCCACTATGGGGCTGATGGGACCAGAATGGATCCCATATGGGTCTGGTGGGACCAGAACGGACCCACTATGGGGCTGTGAGTCCAACTGTGGGTCCCATGGGGTGATCCCAACGCCCCCCCTCCTTTGCACACCCCCCCACTCACTCCCCGCCCCTTTCCCAAGCCCCGCCCTCACCCCAAGCCCCGCCCCCTCACCGCACCTTGCCGTTAAAGCGCTCGCGGCGCGACCGCCGCCAGGCCCCGCCCTTCTCCAGCTGCCACGCCCCCGTCACGACCGCGCCGCCCAATCAGACAGCCGCGTTCGGGCCATGCCCATATATGGACGGTGGCAGCGCGGTGGGCCGAAGGGGCGCGGCCGGAGCTAGAGGGCGTGACCGCCGCTGAGGGAGGCGTGGCCGCCGCTGAGGGGGCGTGGTCACGTGTCCCCGCCCGCCCCGGTCCCGCGTGGGCCTGGCCGGTGCCACCGGGCCCGCAGCGTGGGGGGGGAACGGGAGAAGAGAGGGGAGGGGGGGGCTCCGGTGACCCCGGGGGGGGAAGGGGGCGGGGACCGGGCCTGCAGGGACCCCCCGTCCCCCCCCCCGCTCCCCGAGCGCCGTCCCCGGGCCCAGCGGCCGGAACCGAGCGGCGCGGCCGGGCCCGCCCCCTCTCCCCCCCCCGCCCCCGGGCCCGTGCCCCGGGCTCCGCCCGGTGCAGCCGCCCCTCCCCCGCTCACCGGGCAGGTGCCGGGCGCGGCCGCTCCGCCTTCTCCGCGCCGCTTCCGGGGTGCAACCCCCTCCCGCGCACGCGCACAGTGGCCGCGCACAGCGCCTGCGCCGCCGCGAAGGGGACGATGGGAGCTGTAGTCAGATGGGGGGGAGTTGAGGCGGGGACTCCGCGCATGCGCGGTGAGGAGAAAGCGTCCTGAAGCATCCCAACGCATCCCAGTGCATCCCAGTTCATCCCAACGCACCCCACAACATCCCAGTGCATCCCAGCACATCCCAACGCATCCCAGTGCATCCCAATGCAACCCAATGCATCGCAGTGCATCCCAACACATCCCAGTGCATCCCAACGCATCCCAGTGCATCCCAATGCAACTCAATGCATCCCAACGCAACCCACAACATCCCAGTGCATCCCAGCACATCCCAACGCATCCCACTGCCCCCCCCCCATTCATTCCACACCACTCTCAGCTCCACCACGTGTATTTTTAGAGTTCAGACCTTGGGACCCCCCCCGAGACCCCCCCCAGCACCCAAAGGTGTCAGGAACCCCCCTCCCCCCCAGCACCCAGGGACCCCCCTCCCCCCCAGCACCCAAGGACCCCACCTCCACCCCCCCCAGCACACAAAGGTGTCAGGGACCCCCCCTACACCCCCCCTAAGACCACCCAATGTATGGGGACCCCCTCAAGATGCTTCCCAATACATGGGAACCCCCCCAAACCCCCGCCCAGGCATCGGGGATCCCCCCAAGACCCCCCCAATGCATGGGGACCCCCCAAGACCCCCCTCAATGCATGGGGACCCCCCCAACCCCTCCCAATGCATGGGAAACCCCCCAAACCCCACGCCCAAGGCATCGGGGACCCCCCCAAGACCCCCCCCATGCATGGGGACACCCCATCCCCTCTGCCCCCCCCTCCCCCCCCCCTCAGCAGACGCTCTCGGCCCCTTCGTGACCCCCGGTCCCGCGGGGTGGGGGCGGCCCCTCCCCCCCCACGGCCACGTAACGGCGGCAGCCGCGGGGGGGGGCCCGTGGGGGGCGGCGGGGGGGGCAGGGGGCGGCGAGGCGGCAGCGCTGCCACGAACGGCGGAGCTCGGCCTGCACCTGCAGCACAGCGCCACCCAGCGTCCGGGCGGGGAACGGCATCGTCCGAAGGGGATCGGCAGCGCCACCCAGCGTCCGAAGGGGGAACGGCAGCGGCCGAAGGGGATCGGCAGCGCCACGCAGCGTCCGGGCGGGGAACGGCAGCGGCCGAAGGGGATCGGCAGCGCCACGCAGCGTCCGAAGGGGGAACGGCAGCGGCCGAAGGGGATCGGCAGCGCCACCCAGCGTCCGAAGGGGGAACGGCAGCGTCAGAAGGGGATCGGCAGCGCCACCCAGCGTCCGAATGGGGAATGGCATCGTCCGAAGGGGATCGGCAGCGCCACCCAGCGTCCGAAGGGGGAATGGCATCGTCCGAAGGGGACCGGCAGCGCCACGCAGCGTCCAAAGGGGGAACGGCAGCGTCCGGGCGGGGAACGGCAGCGGCCGAAATGGGAACGGCAGCGCCACGCAGCGTCCGAATGGGGAATGGCAGCGGCCGAAGGGGATCGGCAGCGCCACGCAGCGCCCGAATGGGGAACGGCAGCGCCACGCAGCGTTAGGAGAGGGAATGGCACCGTTAGAACGGGGAAGAGCAGCGCCACGCAGCGTCCGAAGGGGGAACGGCAGCGTCCGAAGGGGATCGGCATCGCCACCCAGCGTCCGAAATGGGAATGGCAGCGTCAGAAGGGGATCGGCAGCGCCACGCAGCGTCCGAAGGGGGAACGGCAGCGGCCGAAGGGGATCGGCAGCGCCACCCAGCGTCCGAAGGGGGAACGGCAGCGTCCGAAGGGGAACGGCAGCGCCACGCAGCGTTAGGAGAGGGAATGGCATCGTTAGAACGGGGAAGAGCAGCGCCACGACAGGACACGACACGGGCCCCCCTTCCCCCCGGTAGCACCCCAGTGCCGCACCTCCTTGTTGACGAAGCAGTAGAGGACGCTGACAACAAGGCCCTGAGGGGGAGGGGTATATCGCGATATATCGTGCACACCCGGCATTGCAAGAGCCACCACCCTATCGCAACCCCCATGGCCATCCATGTGTCCTACTCCATATCACATACCCCATATCCCACATCACATACCCCATACCCCATGTCCCATATCCCATCTCCCACATCCCATACCCCATACCCCATCCCCGTATCCCACATCTGATACCCCATATCCCATACCCGATCCCTGTATCCCACATCCCATACCCCATATCCCATATACATCACACCCCATACCCCACACCCCCCATCCCATACCCCATCCCCCTATCCCACATCCCATACCCCGTATCCCAGATCACATATCCCATACCCCACACCCCATACCCCACACCCCCCATCCCTATCCCATCCATATCCATACCCCTTCCCACACCCCCATCCCATCCCCGTATCCCACATCCCACATCCCATATCCCACATCCCATACCCCATACCCCATATCCCACACCCCCATCCCATATCCCCGATGTCCCCCGTGCCTGGGACGAGGACAGCAGCACTTGCAGGCAGAGCCGCACCAGGCGCAGGGACCCCCCCCCGGGCCCGTCCCCAGCCAAGGCAAAGGCGACCTCGTGCACCCCCAGCAGCGGGATCAGCGTCAGCGTGGACCGGGCCAGCCTGGGGGGGACACGGGGGGGGGACACGGACGGGGACAGGGACCCCCCCCAGGAGGACATGGATGGGGATGGGGAACCCAATGGCCCCACCTGACCGCCATGTCCTCACCTCACCCCAGTGTCCTCACCTGACCCCAATGGCCCCACCTGACCCCAATGGCCCCACTTGACCCTGCTGTCCTCACCTAGCCCTGGTGTCCCCACATGACCCCACTGTCCTCATGTGACCCCAATGGCCTCACCTGACCCCAATGTCCTCACGTGACCGTGGTGTCCCCACGTGACCCCGCTGTCCTCACGTGACTGTGCTGTCCCCACGTGACCCCGCTGTCCTCACCTGACCCTGGTGTCCCCACGTGACCCCGCTGTCCTCACCTGACCCTGGTGTCCCCACGTGACCCCGCTCTCCTCACCTGACCCTGGTGTCCCCACGTGACCCCGCTGTCCTCACCTGACCCTGGTGTCCCCACGTGACCCCGCTGTCCCCACGTGACCCCGCTGTCCTCACGTGACCCCGCTGTGCTCACCTGACCCTGGTGTCCCCACGTGACCCCGCTGTCCTCACCTGACCCTGGTGTCCCCACGTGACACTTGGTGCGCCCGGACCTTGGCCACGAGGATGCGGACGATGCGGATGAAGACCACGAAGTTCACCTGAGGCCAGGGAGAGAGCGGCCGTGACCCCCCCCATGGCCCCCCATATCCCCCCATATCCCCCCCATCTCTCCCCCCATATCCCCCCCATCTCTCCCCCCATATCCCCTCCATATCCCACCCATGTTCCCCCCATATCCTCCCACGTTCCCACTCAAATCCCCCCATCTGTCCCCCCCATGTTCCCCCCATGTCCCCCCCATATCCCCCCACATCCCCCCATATCCCCCCCCAAATCCCACCCCATATCCCGATCTCCCCCCCATATCCGCCCCATATCCCCCCCATGGCCCCCCCATATCCACCCATCTCCTCCCCCCATATCCCCCCATCTCTCCCCCCATCTCCCCCCCATATCCCCCCCATGTACCCCCCTATATCTCCCCCCCATATCCCCCCCCGCACCCCCACAGCCGCCAGGATGGGGCACCGGATGATCCACCACACGGCCGCCTTCTCGTTTCTCTCCCAGCAGCTGCTGCCATGGGGCCCAGTCACCCCCATTGGGGCCCCCATGGGGTCAATGGGGGGTATGGGGGGGATATGGGGGGTATGGGGGGTATGGGGGGGGTTGGGGGGGTCTCACCCCTCGTTCTCATAAAGGTACCGCAGCACCACCCATGGCAGCACGAAGAGCAGGGGGGCACCTGGAGGGGAGGAGCTGGTGGGGATGGGGGATGTGGGGTGTGGGGGTATGGGGGTATGGGGTATGGGATATAGGGGTATAGGGGTATGGGGTATAGGTATGGGATATGGGGGATGGGGGATGGGATATGGGGTGTAGAATATGGGATATGGGGTATAGAATATGAGATATGGGGTATGGGATAATGGGGTATGGGATGTGGGATATGGGATATAGGATATGGGATATGGGGTATGGAATATGGGATATGGGGTATGGGATATGGGATGTGGGATATGGGATGTAGGGTATGGGATTTGGGGTAAGGAGTATGGAATATGAGATACGGGGTATGGGATATGAGGTAAGGCGTATGGGATATGGGGTGTGGGATATGGGGTATGGGATATGGGGTATGGGATATGGGCTATGGGGTATGGGGTATGGGATATGGGATATGGGGTATGGGGTATGGGATATGGGAGGTGGGACATGGGATTTGGGGTATGGGATATGGGGTATAGGATATGGGATATGGGATATGGGCTATGGGTTATAAGGGACACACAGGCTATGGGCTATGGGTTATAAGGGACACACAGGCTATGGGCTATGGGCTATGGGTTATAAGGGACACACAGGCTATGGGCTATGGGCCATGGGGTATATGGGACACACAGGCTATGGGCTATGGCCTACAGGCTATAAGGTACACACAGGCTATGGGCTATGGGCTATATGGGACCCACAGGCTATGGGCTCTGGGATGCCAGCACTGGCTATGGGCTATATGGGACCCACAGGCTCTGGGCTCTGGGATACCAGCGCTCACCCCATCCGAGCAGCAGGAACGCCGGCAGGCAGCGCTCCCCGGAGAAGGCCGCCAGCACCAGGAGCTTGTGCAGGAAGAGCCCCTCGGCCAGCAGCCACCCATAGTTGGCACCCACACAGTACTGGGTGATGGCTTGGGCCAGGCGGCACCCGGCTACCGCCTGCACCGGGGCGCAGTGGGGATCAATGGGGATCAATGGGGAGCAATGGGGAGCGAGCTGCATCCCAGCATCCCCCCCCCACCCCATCTTTGGTACCCAGCGCACCTCGTAGCGCATCCCCTGCAGCGGATGCGCGCTCCCGGCCCTCAGGCGCCGCTGCAGGAGCGCATCCCGGGTGAGGATGGAGCCGGCGCGGAGCACGAAGGATGCAAAGAGGTTGGCGTGGATGAAGTTGCGGGTGCAGCGCAGGCGCCTGGGTACCCCCATGGGAAAGGGGGGGGGGGGTATGGGTGGTGTCGCCCCATAGAGTGGGGGTCACGTTGCTATGGGTGTTCAGTACTATGGGTATGCATCGGGATTGGTACCCATTGTTGTGTGTGCCCGTCATTGTGGGTGTCCATCACTATGGGTGTCCCCATCACTATGGGTGTCCCCATCACTATGGGTGTCCCCATCACTATGGGTGTCCATCAGTACTGATATCCCATCACTATGGGTGTCTATCACCATGGGTGTCCCCATCACCATGCGTGTCCACCACTATGGGTGCCCCTCACCATGGGTCCCCATCACTATGGGTGTCCCTATCACCATGGGTGCCCCTCACCATGGGTCCCCATCACTATTGGTACCCATCGTTATGTGTGCCCATCACTATGGTTGTCTGTCACTGTGGGTGTCCATCACTATGGGTATCACATCACTATGGGTGTCCATCACTATGGGTGCCCATCACTATGGCTGCCCCCATCACGGTGAGGACCCCATCATGGTGTGTACCCCATCACTATGGGTACCCATCACTATTTCACCCATCATTATGTGTGCCCATCACTATGGGTACCTCATCAGTATGGGTACCTCGTCACTATGGATGCACATCTCTATGGGTGCCAATCACTATGGGTACCCCATCACTATGGGTACCCCATCACGATGGGTGCCCCTCACCATGGGTGCCCCTCACCATGGGTCCCCATCACCATGGGTGCAGTTCGGTACCTAAAGAGCAGCAGCAGCATCAGCGCCAGGACCAGGGCGACGAGGGACAGGGAGTACCCGACGGTGTAAAGCAACCGGAGCTGCTCCAGCAGCCAGGCCTGGCGCTGTGGGACGGCACCGGTGCCATGGGGCAGGGACCAGGGGACACGATCCAGCCCCATAGGAACCCAGCAGGAAGTTAATGGGATCGGATGGAGGAGCATAGGGTGGGATGCGGGAGCACGGGGTTGGATGGAGGAGCACAGGGTGGGATGCGGGAGCACGGGGTTGGATGCAGGAGCACAGGGTGGGATGCGGGAGCACGGGATTGGCTGGAGGAGCACAGGGATGGGATGCAGGAGCACGGGATTGGCTGGAGGAGCACACACAGGGTGATGGCACCCGCAGAGCCCGGGACCCGGCTCAGTGCACAGCACAGCTTGCCATGGACCAACGGGGTGCGGAGCTGCACGCTCCGGCGCATCCCAGCATCCCCCCTGCTCAGCCCACGCTGCCTCATCCCAGCGCATCCCAGTGCATCCCAGCACGGGGCACGGCAGCGTGACACAGCCCAGAACGGCACCCCATAGCCCCCATAGCCCCCATAGCACCTTATACCCCCCATAGCCCCCATAGCCCCCATAGCACCTTATACCCCCCATAGCCCCCATAGCACCTCATACACCCCATAGCCCCTCACACCCCCATAGCACCCAGAGCCCCCATAGCCCCCATACCCCCCATAGCTCCCATACCCCCCATACCTCCTCATGCCCTCCATAGCCCCCATATCCCCCATACCCCCATAGCCCACAATACTCCCATTGCCTCCATAGCTCCCATACTCCCCATAGCCCCCTTAGCCCCTTATACCCCCCATATCCCCCCTAACCCCCATACCCCCTCATACCCCCATACCCTCCCATAGCCCCCATAGCCCCCCATACCCCCATACCCCCCATACCCCCATACGCCCCATACCCCCATAAGCCCCCATAGACCCCCCATACCCCCCCATAGACCACCCATATTCCCCATAGACCCCCCATAGACCCCCCATAGACCCCCATACCTGCAGCGGCTGCCCTGGCACGGGGTCCTCGCACTGTCCATGGTCCTGCCACGGCCGCCCGGTGCCGTCGCTGACCCAGCGCCCATCGGCCCCACAGCGCCGGAACACGAACCCCCCCTGCACTGTGCCCGGAGTCACCCCGAGGGGGCTGCCCCATAGACGGGACCCCCATCACCCCCCATAACCTCCCATCACCACCCATCACCCCCATAGCCCCCCATAGCCCCCCATAGCCCCCCATGTACCTCGGTGGTGCCAGGGCAGGTAGGGGGGGCAGGGGACGCTGGCGGTGCTGTTGGGGGCCGCATCCCCCCAACACGCGTAGAGGTCGAAGCTGCGGTTGCAGACGGGCCCTAAGGGGGGGTTGGGGGTCAGGAAGGGGGGTTGGGGGGGGGAGGGGCATGGGCACCAGAACCCCCTCCCCCCCCCCCCCAACCACCATTGCTGGGGCTCACCGGGGGCCGGGGGGTCGAGGCGCAGGCGCTGCTCACAGGCCTGGCGGTACCGGAGCCACGCGGCGAGGGTGGCGCGGGCAGAGCGGTCCTGGGGGGTACCGGGGTGGAGGCATCGGGATGGGGGGGTCGGGATGGGGGCATCGGGATGGGGGGGTCGGGATGGGGGCATCGGGATGGGGGTATTGGGATGGAGCCATGGGGATGGGGGGATCGGGATGGAGGCATCGGGATGGGGGGGTCGGGATGGGGGCATCGGGATGGGGGTACTGGGATGGAGCCATGGGGATGGGGGGATCGGGATGGAGGCATCGGGATGGGGGCATCGGGATGGGGGTATTGGGATGGAGCCATGGGGAGGGGCATCGGGAGAGGCATCGGGGTGGGGGGGCGGGGGGCCATGGAGGGGGGGATGGGCATGGGAGGGGTATGGATGGAGGTGTTGGGATGGGGGTATGGGGATGGAGAGGTTGGGATGGGGGGGGTCGGGATGGAGGCATCAGGATGGAGGCATCGGGATGGAGCCATGGGGATGGAGGAGTTGGGATGGAGGAGTTGGGATGGGGGGTCAGGATGGAGCCATGGGGATGGGGGTATCGGGATGGAGGCATCGGGATGGAGCCATGGGGCCACCTCCATGGGGCCACCTCCATGGGGCCACCCCTTTGGGGGTCCCGGCTCTCACCTCAGCCCCACGCAGGACCCGGTGGAGCAGGGAGGGGGCCGCTCCCCAGTGCCCCATGGCAACAGCTCCTGGGAGGGGTCAGCACCATGGGGATGGGGGGGCAGCACCACGTGTCCCGTGCCCCCCCCCCCATGATCTGGTCCCCCCCATACCCCTCATCCCCCCCATATCCCTCATCCCCCCCATACCCCTCACCCCCCCATACCCCTCATCCCCCCCATATCCATCACCCCCCATATCCCTCATCCCCCCATATCCATCACCCCCCATATCCCTCATCCCCCCCATATGCCTCACCCCCCATATCCCTCACGCCCCCATATCCCTCATCCCCCATATCCCTCACCCCCCCATATCCCATCCCCCCATCCACCCCCCCATATCCTCATCCCCCCATATCCCTCACCCCCCATATCCCTCACCCCCCCATACCCCTCATCCCCCCCATACCCCTCACCCCCCATACCCCTCCTCCCCCCATATCCCTCACCCCCCCATATCCCTCACCCCCCCCATATCCCTCACCCCCCCATATCCCTCATCCCCCCCATATCCCTCATCCCCCCATAACCCTCACCCCCCCATATCCCTCTGCCCCCCCATATCCCTCATCCCCCCCATATCCCTCACCCCCCCCATATCCCTCACCCCCCATATCCCTCACCCCCCCATACCCCTCATCCCCCATACCCCCCCCATCCCCCCCCCCATACCCCTCACCCCCATACCCTCATCCCCCCATATCCCTCACCCCCCCATATCCCTCACCCCCCCATATCCCTCATCCCCCCATATCCCTCACCCCCCCATATCCCTCATCCCCCCCATATCCCTCATCCCCCCCCATATCTCGTATCCCCCCCACCCCTTATGCCCCCCTGTGTTCCCCCATGTCCCTGTCCCCCCCCCCGGTCCCCGGTACCCGCTCCTCGTTGGGCTCCGCAGCCCTCGGGGCACCGGCACCGGCGGCACCGCCCTGGGATGGGCGGGGGACGAAGGGGGGGGGGGACGGGGGGGCTCTGATGGAGCAACGTGACCCGGGGGGGGCAGGGAGGGTCCCATTGTCACTATGGGGGTCCCATTGTCACTATGGGGGTGCTATTGTCACTATGGGGGTGCCATTGTCACTATGGGGGTCCCATTGTCACTATGGGGGTGCCATTGTCACTATAGGGTTCCCATTGTCACTATGGGGGTGCCATTGTCACTATGGGGGTGCCATTGTCATTATGGGGGTACCATTGTCACTATGGGGGTGCCATTGCCACTATGGGGGTGCCATTGTCATTATGGGGGTGCCATTGTCACTATGGGGGTGCCATTGTCACTATAGGATACCATTCTCACTATGGGAACCCCATTGTCACTATGGGGGTCCCACTGTCACTATGGGCACCCCATTGTCACTATGGGAGCACCATTGTCACTATGGGGGTCCCATTGTCACTATGGGGGCCCCAGTATCATTTAGGTGGTCCCAGTATCATTTAGGTGGTCCCAGTGCCAATTAAAGTCGTCCCATTGTCACTATGGTGGTGCCAACATCACTGTGGGGGTCCCATTGTCACTATGGGGGTCCCAACATCACTGTTGGGGTCCCATTGTCACTATGTGGTCCCATTGTCACTATGGGGGTCCCAACATCACTGTGGGTGTCCAATTGTCGCTATGGGCGCCGCAGTTCACACGGAGGCGGCAGCGAGAGCGGGGGGGCGTGGCCAGCGCCTTGGGGGCGTGTCCCGCAGGGTTGAGCCGTTTCCCAGCAACGGAGCCGTGGGGGGCGTGGTCTTGCGTCGAGGGGCGTGGCTTAGCCGGCAGGGGGCGCGTCCCCGTGCGTGCGTCCTTCCCTCCTTCCCTGCCGGCGCGCGTCGCGCGCGCACTGACGTCACCCCGCGCGCCCCCCCCCTCCCGCCTCCCGCCGGCGGCGCGCGATGGTGGCGGGCGCGTTCCCGCTGGCGAAGCTGCTGACGCTGGGCGCGCGCCAGCTGAGCCGGCCCCTGGCGGCGCGCATCAAGGCGGGGGCGCGCGCCAGCCCCTTCTTCCGCACGTGCATCTGCCTGCCCCCCGCGCAGCGTGAGCTGGGGGTGGGGGGGAAAACGGGAGTGGGAGGGGCCAATGGGAGTAGGGGGGGGTCAATGGGAGTGGGAGGGGTCAATGGGAATGGGGGGGGCAATGGGAGTGGGAGGGGTCATTGGGAGTGGGAGGGGTCATTGGGAGTGGGAGGTCATGGGGGGGTCATTGGGAGTGGGAGGGGTCACAGGGAATGGGGAGGTCATTGGGAGTGCGGGGAGGGGATGAGAATGGGAGGGGGGAATGGGAGGATTAATGGGAATGTGGGGGTCATTGGGAATGGGGGGGCAATGGGAATGGGGGGGCAATGGGAGTGGGAGGGGGCAATGGGAGTGGGGGGTCATTGGGAATGGGGTAGCAATGGGAGTGGAGGGGTCACTGGGAATGGGGTGCATTGGGAATGGGAGGGGTCATTGGGAATGGGGGGGTCATTGGGAATGGGAGTGGGCAGTGGGTATAGGGAGGTCAATGGGATTAGGAGGAGGGTCACTGGGTATGTACTGGGGCCTGGTCAGTACCAATGTGATCAGTGCCGGGGGGGTGGGTGTTAACGCGGCGCCCATGGCAGTGTACCACTGGGTGGAGATGCGCGCCAAGATGCGGCTGATGGGCTTCCGCGGCGCGGCGGTGAAGCCGCTGAACGAGGAGGCGGCGGCGGAGCTGGGGGCCGAGCTCCTGGGCGAAGCCATCGTTTTCGGCGTCGGGGGGCTCTGCCTTTACCTCGAGTACGCGAGGCAGGCCGGGGCCGCCCGGCGTCGGGAGGAGGAGCAAGCGGCGGCCATGCGGGACCTGCGCGACCGCCTCGACCGCCTCCAGCGCCAGGTCGAGGCCTTGGTGGGAAATCACCCCGCTGGACACGCCCCCGAGGGGGAGAGCCCCGCCCCTACGGGCGATAAGCCCGCCCAAGCGGCGACAAACCACGCCCCCTCGGGATCCAACCCCGCGCCCGCCCACGCGGCGGCAAACCACGCCCCCTCGGGTTCGAACCCCGCGCCCGCCGCGCGTGGCCACGCCCATTAAACTGTGATTGGTGCTCATGCGTCCCCCCCGAGGGGCGTGGTTTGCGCTTTGTGGGCGGGGTCAGTGCCCGGGGGTGTTGGCTTATAGTAGCCAGTGGGAAGGTGGAGGGGGGGGTAAAGGTGACGCGAGGACACGGGGTGGGGGGGGTCATGTACAAAACCGTGTTTATTGCGGGGGGGGTCACCCCAAAATAAGCCCCCCCAAAAAAAGGTGAAAAACCCAAAAGTGGCCTAAAAAGGAGATCCCTGAAGTGTTGGGGGAGGGGGGTGGGGGGCACAGTGATAGGGGGGGCTGCTGGGGCCCCCCCCAAAGCGGTAAGGCACAGCCTGGGGGGTGCCCAGGGTGGTCGAAGGGGGGAGGGAGGTGTAGGGACCCCCCCGCACCCCCAAATCTGGGGTCGTGGGGGGGGTCAGGGCAGGCTCCGCTTCCTCAGCTCCATCACAAAGACTGGGGAGGGGAAGGCAGTGTCATGGGGGGGGTCAGCAATAACCCCCCATTGCCCCCCTAAGCACCCCCATTGCCCCCTCCCGACTTCCCCATTACCCCCCATTGAAACCTCCCATTGCCCCCCCAAGGACTCCCCCCAATGAGCCCCCCATTGCCCCCCACCTTCAATGATCTCCTCCTTCATCTTCTGCAGCTCCCTCCTCATCTCCTCCAGCAGCTCCTAGGGCAAAGAGGGGGGGCAACAGGATGAGAATGAATTTAGGGGGACCCCCGACCCCCCCTTCCCCAATTGCCCCCCTCCCTCAGTACCTGTTTGATTCGCTCCAGTTCAGGCTCCTCACTGGGAGCAGGGGGGTCACTGGGGGCAGCTGGAGCAGCCGACTTCATCCTGGGTTATGGGCGGGGGGGGGGAGAAGAAATAAGTTGGGGACCCCCCCAACCTACTTGGAGCCTCCCAAACTGCCCCCCAAAACCCACCTGGGCAGCGTGTTGCTCCCCTTCTCCCACGGCCTCCGCATGGGTTCTGTGTTGAGAGGGCACTGGCTGAGGGGTGACCACAAAAATACCCCCCCAACCCAAACAATCCCATTCCAAACCCCACAAAACCCCCCTCAACGCCCTCAAACTCCCCCTAAACCGGTTTAAACGCCCTCAAACGCATCCAAACTCCCCTAAGCCCCCTCAATCGCTGCCCCCCACCCTGGACTACATTTCCCATCATGCCCAGCAACAGGAGTGCGCCGCAGGGCATGCTGGGAGTTGTAGTCCCCGCCGCTCACCCGCGGGCTGCCCCTGGGTCCTAGTGCCCGGCTCCGCCTCGCCCTGCGGGGAGAAGAGCGAAGGGTCCGGGTTGGGGGGGACACGGAGGGGGGGACACGAGGGGGGGGGGGATGGACGAAGATCCTAGATCGTTATTTTGGGGGGGGGTGGGAGGCCCAAAATCGGTATTTTGGGATAAAATCCCCCCAAATTGGTATTTTTGGGGGGGGGAAAAAGACCCCCGAATTGGTGTTTTGGGGGGGGAGGCACTGACGTTGGTGACGTCATCGTCCCTCTTCGGCGCTGGTTTGTCCCCCTGCAGCGTGGCTTTCCTCCTGGGGGGGGTGGGCAAATAGGGGGTCAGCGCGGCCACCCCCATTTGAGGGTGCCCCCATTTGAGGGGGTCCCCCCCACCTCCCCATCCTGCCCCCCCCTTCACCTTCGGGCCAGCATCGCATTCATCTCCTCCATCAATCCCCCACCCCCGGTGCCCCCCCGGGCGCCGTCACCCTTGGGGGCTGCAGGGGGGGTCCCCGCTGCTTCCTCCTGCTGTGACAAAGGGGGGGGGTGAAACCGAGCCCCCTCCCCACCCCATTGACACCCCACCCCCCCCCATTCATTGCCCTCACCTTGACCCTCCGGAGCTTGGCCCCCGCGATGGCAGCAGCGAAACCGGAGCCCCCCCCACCCCCCGCAGCCCCCGATAACGGGGGGGGCCCCAGCATCCCTGCGGCTGGGGGAGGGGCAGGAGGTGGGGGGGGTCCCGGCGGTGGGGGGGGACCAGGGGGGGCCGGCGGGGGGGCTCCAGCGGGGGGGCCTGGGGAGGGTTATGGAGTTGGAGGGGGTTATGGGGTGACCCCAGGTCAGTTTTGGGGTGTTCCCCCCCCTCCCATCACCTACCTGCGGCCGCCACGTGGTGCTCGGGGTCCTCCAGTGGCTGCCTGAGGGGGGTTGGGGGGGGTCAGCACCCATTGGGGGGGGCACCCCACAAATTGAAGGGGGGGGAGGCACCCACCTCTCCTGGGGGTCGGGGTCTTCTGCACTGTCGGGGTCTGGCCAGGAAACGGGGGTGCCTGAGGGGGGGTTCAAGGTGGGGTCATGGAGGGGGGGGGTCAGGGTTATTGAGGGGGTTCAGTGGCATGAGGGGGTCAAAGTGGGGTCATGGGGGGGTCTCAGGGTCATGGGGGTCTCAAGGTCATGGTGGGGGTCAAGGTGGGGTCTCAAGGTGGGGTCATGGGGGGGTCTCAAGGTCACTGGGGGGTCAAGGTGGGGTCACCAGGGGGTCAGGGTGGGGTCGGGGGGGTGAAGGTGGGGTCATGGGGGATCTCAGGGTCACCAGGGGGTCAAGGTGGGGGTCACGGGGGGGTCTCAGGGTCATGGGGGGTCAAGGTGGGGTCACGTGGGGGTAAAGGTGGGGTCATGGGGGGGGAAGGTGGGGTCATGGGGGATCTCAGGGTCACCAGGGGGTCAAGGTGGGGTCACCGGGGGGGTCTCAGGGTCATGGGGGGTCAAGGTGGGGTCACGGCGGGGTCAGGGTCCCCGACCCCCCCTCCTCACCCTCGCCCAGCGCCCGCAGCGCCCCGAGGACGGAGTCGGCGAAGGCGGCGGCCTCGCGGGGGGCCCCGAAGCTGAGCCCCCAGAGCCGCCGCCCCTCCCGCCATTGGTGGAACCGCGGCGTCACCGCGCAGTAGCGCAGCCCCCGCGGCAGGGGCAGGTTCAGCACCACCTGCGGGACAGCGGCACCAGGGGGCGCCCGTGAGGCGGCAGCGCCAGAGGGGGGCGTGGGGAGAGCGGAGCCTAGGGGGGCCCCATAGGGAACACAGAGCCCATGGGTGCCCATAGGGAGAGCAGAGCCCAAGGGTACCAACAGAGAGACCAGAGCCTATGGGTGCTCCATGGAGAACCCCAGAGACCCCCCAGCACCCATGGGTGCCCATATCCCCCCCCCAAGCACCCATGGGTGCCCTTACCCCGCCCAAGCACCCATATGCACCCATATCCCCCAAGCACCCATAGTTACCCATAACCCCCCAGCAGCCATGGGTGCCCTTACCCCCCCAACATCCATAGGTACCCATACCCCCCAAACACCCATATGCACCCATACCCCCCAAGCACCCATAGGTACCCATACCCCCCCAGCACCCATAGGTACCCATACCCCCCAAACACCCATAGGCACCATACCCCCCAAACCCATAGGCACCCATCCCCCCAAACACCCATAGGCACCCATACCCCCCCAGCACCCATAGGTACCCATACCCCCCAAACACCCATATGTACCCATACCCCCCCAGCACCCATAGGCACCCATACCCCCCCAGCACCCATAGGTACCCATACCCCCCAGCACCCATGGGTGCCTCACCTGCTGGTCAGGCTGCATCTTGCGCCCCACCAATCGGAATCCATGGGTGCCGGGATGATGGAAGAGCTGGACACAGCTCAGGGCTTGGGGGCCCCCCCCCGCCGGCACCCACTGCTTATGGGGCTCATCATAGAGCAGCACGGCCGCCCTGGCGCTGCACAGCACCCGCTCACTGCCGGGGGGGGGATAGGACAGGACCGGGGGCACCCATGGGTGCTGGGGACACCCATGGGTGCTGGGGACCCCTATTATAGGGACCCCCCCCGTTACCAGCACTGGGGCACCCCCGGATGCTGCCCCCCCCCCCCTTTTCCTTCCTCTTCTCCACGGGGCTGCCACATCCGGGAGCGGGGGGGGGGGAGCGGACCCGGTGCCCCCCCCCCCCCCGAGTCCCGCTTCGGACCGGGACCGGCTCCCGGTGCCCCCGGTGTCCCCCAGGGCCCCTTCCCGGGGCTCCCGGTACCGATGCTCGGTGCTTGCCGGTGCCTCCACTACTCCCAGTGCTCCCCGGTTCCAGTCCCCGGTATTCCCGGTGTTCACAGTACCCCCCCGCCCCGCAGCCGGTTCCCGGTGTTCCCGGTGTTCCCAATACCCCCCGGTGTCAGTTCCTGTTATTCCCAGTGCTCCCCGGTTCCTGTTCCCGCTATTCCCGGTGCCCCCGGGAAGCCTATTCCCGGTATTCCCGGTATTCCCGGTGTTCCCGGTGCCTCCCGCTTCCCCTTCCCGGTATTCCCTGTGTTCCCAGTGCCTCCCGCTTCCCCTTCCCGGTATTCCCTGTGTTCCCAGTGCCTCCCGCTTCCCCTTCCCGGTATTCCCGGTGTTCCCGGTGCCTCGTGCCTCCTGCTTCCCGTTCCCGGTATTCCCAGTATTCCCGGTGTTCCCGATACCCCCCAGTGCCAGCTCCTGTTATTCCCAGTGCTCCCCGCTTCCCGTTCCCGGTATTCCCGGTATTCCCAGTATTCCCGGTGTTCCCGGTGCCTCCCGCTTCCCGTTCCCGGTATTCCCGATGCCCCCCGGTTCCAGTTCCTGTTATTCCCAGTGCTCCCCGCTTCCCGTTCCCGGTATTCCCGGTATTCCCAGTATTCCCGGTGTTCCCGGTGCTCCCGCTTCCCATTCCCGGTATTCCCGATGCCCCCCGGTTCCAGTTCCTGTTATTCGCGGTGCCCCCCGCTTCCCGTTCCCGGTATTCCCGGTGTTCCCAGTGCCCCCCCAGCCGGTTCCCGGTATTCCCGGTGCTCCCATCCCTGCTGCTCACCTCATGCTGCCGGCGGCGACGCTGGGGCCAGACCGGGCCCTTCCGGTAGCAGCGACCGGGGCGGAGGGGGGTGGGGGAAGGACCGGACGGTCCCCACCCGAGGCCACGCCCCCTCCACAAGGCCACGCCCCACCGGAGCCCTGGGCCCGGGGCTGGTTCCCGGTGTCGGTGCCCGAATCCCGGTCCCGGTTTCCGGTCCCGATCCCGGATCCCGATTCCCGGTTCCCTTCGGTCCCGCCCCGAGCCCCGCCCTTTGTTAGCCCCGCCCCCGGCGCCGCCGCCCTTTGTCCGCCGCCGTTGCCGCGGGCCCCGCCATGGCGGAGCGGTGATGGGCGGCGGGGCCGGCCCGGGGATAACGGGGCCGAGGGGAACCGGGAGCCTCATGCAGGGACCGGCGCCATGGGGCAGGTCCTGGGCTTCGCCCACTGCAGTAGGAACCGGGGGGCTGCGGATGGAGGGGACCGGGATCGGGATCGGGATCGGGATCGGGAGGGATGAACCGGGAGGAGCCGGGGATGGGGAACCGGGGATGGGGGAATAGGGATGGGGAATGAGGAGGGAGCGGGGATGTGAGCACCGGGAATGGGGAACCGGGGATGGGGGGGGACCGGGAGTGGCCGGGAATGGGGGAACCGGGAATGGGGAGGGACCGGAGTGGGGGGGGGGACACCAGGGCACTGGTTCGGGAATGGGGGGGACAGGGAGGGTCCGAGGACAGGGATAACCGGGGAGGATGCACAGGGAGGGACCGAGGATGCGGGTACCGGGATGGGGGGTACAGGGGATGAGGGATACAGGGGATGGGGGTACCGGGGATGCGGGTATCGGGATGGAGGGACCGGGGATGTGGGTATCGGAATGGGGGGTACCGGGGATGAGGGTACCGAAGATGCGGGTATCGGGATGGAGGGACCGGGGATGAGGGTACCGGGGATGACGGGTACCGGGATGGAGGGACCGGGGATGGGGGGTACCGGGATGGAGGGACTGGGGATAGGGGGTACCAGGGATGCAGGTACCGGGGATGGGGGGTACCGAGGATTCGGGTATCAGGATGGAGGGACCGGGGATGGGGGGTACCGGGATGGACGGACCGGGTATGGGGGGTACCGGGGATGGGGGACCCACCCAATTTGGGGGTGCCGGGACACGGGGGTTCCCTACAGCCCCCCCACCCCTTTGTGCCCCCCCCCCCTCCAGAAGAGGCTCCGTCCACGGCCTCCACCACCCCGGACTCCACGGAGGGTGAGCGGGGCCGACCCCCCCCTTTGGGGGTGCAGATTTAGGGGGGGGGAACCCCAACCCCCTCCCCCCTTGACCCCCCACTCCTCATCCCCCCCCCCAAAGGTGGCCCCGAGGAGCCCGAGTTCCCCCCCGAGCTTGCAGCGGCCCCGGAGCCCCCCGAGGAGGAAGAGGAGGATGAAGATGGGGGGACCCCCCCTCGGACCCCCCCCCGCGAGCTCACCTTCTCCTACATCGCCTTTGGGGGGGGGGGCAGCGCCCCACAAACCGAACCGGGCCCCCGATGCCGCCGGGACCCCCGCCGGGGCCGCCCCCCCCGCTTGGGTTCAGGGCCCCCCTCCCGAGGGCTGGACCCCAATTTAGGGGTCAGAGCCCCCCTAAAGCGGCCCGGGGACCCCCCCGCACCCCCCGAGGGGCGGCCGGAGGTGGGGGGGGGCCCCGAGATGGAGGAGCCCCCGATGAGGCCGGGTATGGGGGAAGTTTGGGGGGGGACGGACATGGGGGTCCCTAAGGGGGTGTGAGGGCAATTGGAGCTCATGGGGGGGCATGGGGGTGCCTATGGGGGTCATGGTGGTCATGGGGGGGGTCCCCAAGGGAGGGCTGGGGGCAATGGGGGGGTGATGAGGGTTCATGGGGGGGGTCCTCAAGGGGAGCCGGGGGCAATGGGGGGGGTTAAAGGGGGGGAATGAGGGGTCCCTAAGGGGGGGTTCTGGGAGCAATGGGGGGGTCCCCAATGTGGCCTCGGTGCCATAGGGGGGTCCCCATAACCCTTTGACCCCCCCATTCCCTCAGCAGCCCCCCCTCAGCCCGCAGGGGGCTCCCCACAACCGGCCCCCCCCGCACCCCCTCCGGACCCCCCCCCGACCCCGGACCCGCCTCCTGCGCCCCCCGACCAATCAGCGAGCCCGGCGGGCGCTGATGTGCTGGGTGAGCAGCCAATCAGCGCCGCGGGGGGCGGGAGGGGGGGGGCCCCAGGGTCCGGTTGCGGGGAGGACCCGGGAGGCGGCTCCTGATTGGCTGCTAAAAATAGGGGTGACCCCCCCCCGGGCCCCCCCCCGGCAGCGCCAGCGGGAGCCATGGAGAGACAGGGTGGGGGGGGCACCGGGCAATGGGACCAGTGGGGGGCAATGGGGAGTAATGGGGGTAATGGGGGCTATGGGTAATGGGGGTAATGGGGGCACTGGGCAGTGGGGAGCAATGGGGACAATGGGGGCACTGGGGGGGCAATGGGGGGTAATGGGGGCAATGTGGGCACTGGGGGCAATGGGGGGTAATGAGGGCAATGTGGGGCAATGTGGGCAATGTGGGGCACTGGGAGGTCTCCAGGAGGGCAGTGGGAGGAGTGGGGGTTACTGGGGGCTACTGGGATGCAAAGGGGGGTGCTCATCGCCACTGTCCCTGCAGTGTGGGAGTTGCTGCACTGGGTTGCAATGGGGGCTCATTGGGATGCACTGGGATCCATTGGGATGCAATGAGAGCTCTTTGGGATGCACTGGGATCCATTCGGATGCATTGGGATCCGTTGGGATGCAATGGGGATCCATTGGGATGCACTGGGCTCCATTGGGATGCAGTGGGGGTTCATTGGGATGCACTGGGTCTCCATTGGGATGCACTGGGATGCACTGGGTCTCCATTGGTCTCCATTGGGATGCACTGGTCTGAACTGGGATGAACTGGTCCGCACTGGTCTCCGCAGTGCGGGAGCTGCTGCTGTGGCGGGACCCCTCGCGCTCGGCCCTGGTGCTGCTCGCGCTAGTGGGGTTCCATTGGGTTCCATTGGGATGCACTGGGCTCCATTGGGATGCAGTGGGTTCCACTGGGATCAACTGGGATGCACTGGGTCTCCATTGGGATGCACTGGGCTGATGCACTGGTATGAACTGGTCTGAACTGGTATGAACTGGTCCGCACTGGTCTCCGCAGTGCGGGAGCTGCTGCTGTGGCGGGACCCCTCGCGCTCGGCCCTGGTGCTGCTCGCGCTGCTGGCGGGGCTCGGCTCCCTCGCGCGCTTCAGCGCCGTCAGCGTCGGCGCCTACGGGGCCCTGGCGGTGCTGGCGGTGACGCTGCCCCGGCGTCTCCACCAGGGGGCGCTGCGGGCGCTGCGCTCGGGCCCCGCTGCCGCCGCCTCGCGGTGAGTACCGGAACTGCACCCCCCCTACACCGGGCTCCATGGGGCGGAACCATGGTACCAATGGGGCCCTATGGGGCAGACCCATCCCCACGGTACCAATGGGGCCCTATGGGGCAGCCCCATCCCCACGGTCCCGATGGGGTCACCAATGTCCCTATGGGGCATCCCCATCCCCACGGTCCCAAAGGGGTTCCCCCCCCCGCATCCACCATGGGACATCCCTATCCCCGCAGTCCCAACGCGGTCCTACCCCCCCCCCCATCCTGTCCCTGCCCCATAGGGAGCCGCCGGAGGCCGCAGTGGGGCTGAGCCCCGAGGAGCAGCAGCGCTGGGCCCGGCGCCTCGCCCGGCACCTGAGCGCGGCCGAACGGACCCTGGCGCGGCTCTTCCTGGTGCACAGCGTCCCCGAGTCCCTCAAGGTGGGGACATGGGGGGGGATGGGGGGGATGGGGGACTGGGGGGATGTGGGGGGATGTGGGGCTGGGGGGATGTGGGGGGATGTGGGGGGGATGTGGGGGGATGGGGGGGATGGGGGGGGATGGGGGGGATGTGGGGCTGGGGGGATGTGGGGGGATGGGGGGGGATGGGGGGCTGGGGGGGATGTGGGGGGATGTGGGGCGGATGTGGGGCTGGGGGGATGTGGGGCTGGCAGTGCCGGTGCCAATGGTGGCTCTGGGCACAGTTCGCCTTCTTGTTCTACCTGCTGACCTATGTGGGGGCCGTCTGCAACGGGCTGACGCTGCTGGGAGCCGGTAGGGATGGGGTGGGAATGGGGTGGGGATGGGGATGGGATGGGGACGGGATGGGGATGGGATGGAGAGGGGATGAGGACAGGATGGGATGGGAATGGGAATGGGATAGGAATAGGGATGTGATGGGGACAACAAGGGATGGGGATGGGAATGGGATAGGGGTAGGAATGTGATGAGGACAAGGGATGGGGACATGGGAGGGGGACTCCATGGGGACATGGAATGAGGATGCTATGGGGACATGGGATGGGGACATGGGATGGGAATGCTATGGGGACATGGAATGAGGATGCTATGGGGACATGGGATGGGGATGCTATGGGGACATGGAATGGGGACATGGGATGCGGACACGGGATGGGGTAGCCATGGAGACATGGAATGAGGATGCTATGGGGACATGGGATGGGGACACCATTGGGACATGGGATGGGGACATGGGATGGGGACATGGGATGGGGTTGCCATGGGGACACCATGGGCACCCGGTGCCTGACGAGCTGCTGCCCACCCAGGCGTCATCTGCGCCTTCACCTTCCCCGTGCTCTACCGGCACCACCAGGTACGGAGGGGGGGGATGATATGGGGGGGGAGACATGGGGGTCCCGCCCCCCCCATGCCCCCAATTGCTCACCATGTCCCCAATTCCCCCCATGTCCCCAGGCCCAGATTGACCAGTACGTGACCCTGGTGCGGAGCCACCTGAGCAACCTCCGGGCCAGGTCAGAGCCCCCCTCACCCCCAAACCCACTCGTGGGGGGGGAGGGGGGGTTATGGGGTGCCCCAATGGGGGGTGGGGTTGAGGCTCCCCACCCCCCCCATCTTCACTCTCCCACAGGATCCAGGCCAAGCTCCCCAGTGCCAAAGCGAAGCCGAAGTGAACCCCAACTTGTGCCCCCCCCCCAAGGTGACAACGGGGAAGGGGGGGAAGGAACCGGGGTCCCCCCCCCACGTCGTGTGGGGGGGTCCCCACTTTAATAAAGACTCTTGTGACAAGCGGGGTGGATTTGGGGACACGGGGGGGGGGGTAAAGGGGGGGCAGTGGTGACCCCCGCGTGACCCTGCGCCCCCCCCCGTGACCCCGCCGTGCCCTCCGCCAGCGCCGCGGAACGCGTGGGAACCCGGCGGCGCAAGCCCCGCCCCTTTCCCAGCCTGGCCACGCCCCCTCGGTCGGGTGCTGGCCACGCCCCGCCCCGTTGCCAAGGCCACGGCGGTTGCCGCGCGACGTAAACACGGGACGCCGGACGTGGTGACGTCACCGGCATGGAACGCCGTCGCCCGGCGACACGAGCGTGTTTACAGCGGGGGGGGGGGTGCAAGAGAGCTAGCAGCGAACGGGAGAGGGACCGGGATACAGGGATGGGGACCGGGATACGGAGATACGGGGACACCGGGATACATTGATAGGAACTGGGATACGGGGATGGGGACCGGGATACGTAGATATGGGGAGACCGGGATATGGGGACACTGGGACACCAGGATACAGTGACACAGGGATATGGGGACAGGGACACCTGAACACCGAGGGGGACCGGGCCAGGAACGGAACAAAGACAGGGACAACAGAGAGAGCCCGGTGACACCGGGACGGGGGCAGGGACACAGAAGATGGGACAAGGACACTGGGATAGCGGGAGATGGGGAGAACCCGGCTGGACCCCGAGACACAGGGACCCGGAGGGAACCCGTCTGGGACCGGGATACCGGGGCTGGGATACCGGGGAGAGCCTGGTGAGAGCAAGGTACCAGGACAATGGGGGTAAGCCGGCCGGATCCCGAGACACCGGAATACAGGGACCAGGAGAGGGATACTGGAACACCGGGACTGGGACCAGGACAGGGATACCGGGACCAGGACAGGGATACGGGAACACCGGGACTGGGACCAGGACAGGGATACCAGGACCAGGACAGGGATACGGGAACACCGGGACTGGGACCAGGACAGGGATACCAGGACCAGGACAGGGATGCCGGAACACCGGGACTGGGACCAGGACAGGGATACCGGGACGAGGACAGGGATACCGGAACACATGGACTGGGATCAGGACAGGGATACCGGGACCAGGACAGGGATATGGGAACACCAGGACTGGGACCAGGACAGGGATACCGGGACCAGGACAGGGATACCGGGACCAGGACAGGGATACCAGGACCAGGACAGGGATGCCGGAACACGGGGACTGGGACCAGGACAGGGATACCGGGACCAGGACAGGGATACGGGAACACCGGGACTGGGACCAGGACAGGGATACAGGGACCAGGACAGGGATACGGGAACACCGGGACTGGGACCAGCACAGGGATACCAGGACCAGGACAGGGATACGGGAACACCGGGACAACGGAGAGCCCGGCCGGGACTGGGACCGAAACCGGGGGCTGAGAACCCCGGGGACAACAAACGGGAACCTCGGGACACCACCGGGACATCACCGGGACAACATCGGGGCCGCCCCCCCCCTCCGGCCCCACCCCTCCGCCTTGGGGGCGGGACTTGCCCTGATGAATAAACGACCGATGAATGAATGAATGAATGAATGAATGAATGAATGAATGAGGGGGCGTGGGAACGGCTCCCACACCCCCCCTCCCCCCATCTCCCGGTGGCCCCACCGTGACTCAGCGTCGGTTCCCGCCGGTGACATCAGCCCCCGGTGTCCAATACCAGGACAACAGGACCGGACCCCCCCCCAAGGGAGGCTCTGGTTGGCTGGGACCCCCCCCATCTCTCCATGGACCGTGGCCCGGTACCCCGGGACCGCACTCCCGGTGTGCGCCCCCCCCCCTCCGTTACCGGGATATCCCCCCCACCATCAATAGGGTCAGTGCCTGGGACCGGGGCATCGCCCCCCCCCCCGGGGTGGTCCTTTAGGAGTTACCGGGGGTTAACGGGGGTTTCCGGAGGGCAGGGGGGGTGGAGTTACCGGAGGGGAAAAAGGGGGTCATGGGGGGGGGGTGTAAAGGGGGGGGGTGGGGGTCAGAGGGGGGGTCGCGGGGGGGTTACCGGGGGGGTCACCGGGGAGTCACCGGCGTTGGGGCCCGGACGGTTCAGGCCGTTTCTAGAACCGCGGCGGCCGTTTCTATTAATACGCGTTTTCGGCGGCGGCGGCGGCGGCGAAGGGATTCCCTGTGACGTCATTGCTAGGATACCAAACAAACACTCCGAGACAAGCCCATATATGGCTAATTGCGTCACAGGAACTCCGGAGGGGGCGGAGCGAGGGATCCCCCCCGTTCCCCGCCCGTTGCGGAGCCTCTTAACGGCGGCGGCGGCTCCAGGGGCCTCAGAACGGCGGCGGCGACAGCGGCGACGGCGACCGCGGGGTCCGGAGGGTCCCGGGGGTCCCGGGATAGCGGCGGCGGGGGCCGTGACGTCAGCGCGGGGGGCGGAGCCTCGCCGTATAAAGTGCCGGCGCGGCGGGCGAGCGGTTCATTCATAAAATAGCGGAGAGCGGGGGGAGAGCGGCGGGGATCGGGCTCGACCGGACTTTGCACCGGCGGATTGGATGTATCGGGGCTCGTAACGGCAGGACCGGAGCCTGGGAAGGGATTTACCGGAGCTTGCAGCGGCTCGACCGGGACTTTGCACCGGAGATCCGGAGCCCGGGGGACGGATACGGAGGGGTTGGTAGAGGCGAAGCGGTGCTTTCTATCGGATAACCGGAGCCTGGCACGGACGCACCGGGGGTTATAGCAGCGGAGCGGGGCTTTCTACCGGACAACCGGAGTTTGGCACGGCCGAACCGGGGCCTTATAGGGGATAACCGGAGCCTGGCACGGACGCACCGGGGGTTATAGCAGTGAACCGGAGCCTGGCACGGACGCACCGGGGCTCGTAGCCTCTCACCGGAGCCTGGCTCGGGGCTTATAGCGGCTGCACGGCGGCTTGGAGCAGCCAATCGGGGCTTTGTACCGGAGACCTCAAGCCTGGGACCTCCACACCGGGGCTTATAGCAGCGAACCGGAGCTTTATACGGGACACCCCGGACCTTGGGACGAACACCCCGGGGCTTCCAGCAGCGCTTCCAGGGCTTTGTACCGGCGACCCAGAGCCGCTGCTCCGGAGGCCCCGAACTGACCCCCCCCGTTCACCGGGGAGGCGGCTGCCCGGGGGGATGCCGGTAGCGTGACCCGCAGCCTTGGCGCGGCGGGGCGGCCCCCGCGGCCCCGGGGCCATGTACCAGGGTTTCCCCGGGGACTACGACTCGGGCTCCCGGTGCAGCTCCTCCCCCTCGGCCGAGTCCCAGTACCTCTCCTCGGTCGATTCCTTCGGTAGCCCCGCAGCGGCAGCGGCGGCGGCGGCGGCAGCGGCGGCTCAGGTGGGTGCGTGCGTGCGTGCGTGCGTGACTGCGTGCGTGCGCCGGTAGGGGGCGGCCGTGAGCGGCTCCTGGTTTGTGAATGGGGAGGGATGGGAACGGGGCGGAGAGGGCGGGGTCGTGCGTAAACGGCGTGACGCGCGCGCGGGGAGCCCGCCGTGATGACGCGGCGCACGTACGGCGCGCGCGGGGCTATTTTAGACACCGCCGCCAACCACCCCCCCCCACCCGTTGCCTAGCAACAAACTCCGGAGGAGGTTGTGGGAAGCCACGCCCCCTCCCCGCGTGGCCACGCCCCCCTCGCTCAGCGCTGCTGCGCCCTCTGCTGGCATAATGACGCACTAGCATGTGCGCGCCCCCCCCCCCCAAAACGGTGAATGGGGAGCGGGGTGTTGAGCATCCCCCCCAAAAAAAGGCTGAATGGGGGGTGGTGTCGTCGAACATCCCCCCCCAAAAAAGGGTGAATGGGGGGGGTGTGTTGTCAAGCATCCCCCCCCATTATAACGGACCCCAGTGGTACCGGGGGGGTTCAATGCCAACCAGCCCCTGGAGGGTGTATGGGCGCCCCCCCACCCCGTTTTTGGGGTGCTGGGGGGGGATTTAAGGGGTCCCCATTCTCTTCAAGGGAAAAGGGGTGCATAGGGCAGACCCTTAGGTAGGGGGGGATCGTGCATGAGGGCACGGTGTGGCTGGGTGGGGGCTTGCACACGGGTACCAGGGCATGAGGCTGTTGTGCATCAGTGCCAGGGACTCAAGGGCACCATTGCACATGGGTACCAGGGCATGAGGCTGTTGTGCATCAGTGCCAGGGACTCAAGGGCACCATTGCACATGGGTACCAGAGTAGTGAGGGTGGCATAAATCAGTGCTAGGGACTCAAGGGCATCATTGCACACGCGTACCAGGGCACGAGGCTGTTGTGCATCAGTGCCAGGGGTATAAGAGTGGTGTAAATCAGTGCTAGGGACTCAAGGGCATCATTGCACATGGGTACCAGCATATCAAGGCTGGGGTAGATCAGTGTCAGGGACTCAAGGGCATCATTGCACGTTGGTACCAGGGACTTGAGGGCATCATTGCACACGGGTACCAGGGCACGAGGCTGTTGTGCATCAGTGCCAGGGGTATAAGAGTGGTGTAAATCAGTGCCAGGGACTCGAGGACATCATTGCACATGGGTACCAGAGTATTGAGGGTGGCATAAATCAGTGCTAGAGACTCTAGGGCATCATTGCACACAGGTACCAGGGACTTGAGGGCATCATTGCACACAGGTACCAGGGACTTGAGGGCATCATTGCACATGGGTACCAGAATATTGAGGGTGGCATAAATCAGTGCTAGGGACTCAAGAGCATCATTGCACATGGGTACCAGGGACTTGAGGGCATCATTGCACACAGGTACCAGGGACTTGAGGGCATCATTGCACATGGGTACCAGAGTATTGAGGGTGGCATAAATCAGTGTTAGGGACTCTAGGGCATCATTGCACACAGGTACCAGGGACTTGAGGGCATCATTGCACATGGGTACCAGAGTATTGAGGGTGGCATAAATCAGTGTTAGGGACTCTAGGGCATCATTGCACACGGGTACCAGGGACTTGAGGGCATCATTGCACACGGGTATGAGGGCATCATGGGCATCACTGCACACGGGTACCAGGGCACGAGGCCGTTGTGCATCAGTGCCAGGACCTCCTGCACGTGGGTTCCAGGCACATGAGGTGGCACCGGGGGCTCTGCCCCATGGCTCTGACCCCTTCCATACCCCCACAGGAGTGCGGCGCGCTGGGGGACATGCCCGGCTCCTTCGTGCCCACGGTGACGGCCATCACCACCAGCCAGGACCTGCAGTGGCTGGTGCAACCCACCCTCATCTCCTCGGTGGCCCAATCGCAGCCTCCGGGGGCCCCCATGGCGCATCCCCCTCCCCTCGATCCCTATGACCTGCCAGGACCCAGCTACTCCACACCGGGCATGGGCGGCTTCAGCGCGGCACCGGCACCACCGGCACGGCCCAGCCGCGTGCGGCCCCGGCGCAGCCGCGAGGAGACGGTGAGTGCCATGGGGTGGGATTATGGGGGGGGGGTGGGGCCAGGGGGGTCACCAGGCTCATGGTGCCATCCCATTGGGCAGTTGACGCCGGAGGAGGAGGAGAAGCGCCGGGTGCGCCGGGAGAGGAACAAGCTGGCGGCGGCCAAGTGCCGGAACCGGCGCCGGGAGCTGACAGATCGGCTGCAGGCGGTGAGTGAGAGGGATGGGGGGGGGGTTGGGTTGGGTTGGATGGGGATGGCTGAGTTTAGGTGGAAAAGGATGGGTTGCATTGGGTTGAGTTGGAAGGGGACGAGTTTGGTTGAGACCGGTGGAAGGAGATGGTTTGAGTTGAGGACATTGAAGAGGACACATTGAGTTGAGGCCATTGGAAGGAGATGGGTTGAGTTGAGGACATTGAAGAGGACACATTGAGTTGAGGCCATTGGAAGGAGATGGCTTGTGTTGAGGCCATTGGAAGGAGATGGGTTGAGCTGAGGCCATTGAAAGGAGATGGGTTGAGGCCATTGGAAGGAGATGGGTTGAGTTGAGGCCATTGGAAGGAGATGGGTTGAATTGAAGCCATTGGAAGGAGATGGCTTGTGTTGAGGCCATTGGAAGGAGATGGGTTGAGCTGAGGCCATTGAAAGGAGATGGGTTGAATTGAAGCCATTGGAAGGAGATGTGTTGAGTTGAGGCCATTGGAAGAGGACTCACTGAGTTGAGGCCATTGGAAGGAGATGGGTTGAGTTGAAGCCATTGGAAGGAGATGGCTTGAGCTGAGGCCATTGAAAGGAGATGGGTTGAGTTGAGGCCATTGGAAGGAGATGGGTTGATTTGAGGCCATTGGAAGAGGACACACTGAGTTGAGGCCATTGGAAGGAGATGCGTTGAGTTGAGGCCATTGGGACCATGGTGTCTCCAGGGAATTGGAAGAGGAAAGCTCAGTCGGGTTGGTTGGAAGAGGAGCGGTCAATGGGGATGGGGACAGTGGCATCCCCAAGACAAGGGACACCAAGGGGCTGACGTGCCCAGGAGCTGCTGTGTTGGAGGGGGACAAGGGTGTCCCCTGGGCATGGGATGATGGAAGCGGGACAGCAATGGCCCATGGAGCTGGGGATATCGGAAGGAGGCAGATCCAGGGATGCAGGCATGGGCAGGGGACATCAGAGGGGGCCAGGACACCCACGGGTGCAGGGATATGGGATGAGCACAGAGGGACACCCATGGGTGCAGGGATATGGGATGAGCACAGAGGGACACCCATGGGTGCAGGTCCATCAGAGCAGGACAGACGGGCAACCATGGGTGCAGGGACATGGGATGAGCAGCCATGGATGCAGGGACACGGGATGAGCACAGAGGGATGCACGGATGCAGGATGGATACCCAGGGATGCAGGGACCCAGGCTGGGCTCAGGGACATGGGATGAGCACCAATGGATGCAGGGACACGGGATGAGCAAAGAGGGATGCAAGGACATGGGCTGGATGCAGGGACATGGGATGGATCCAGGGACATGGAATGAGCACAGAGGGATACTCAGGGATGCAGGATGGACACATATGGATACAGGGACCAGGGATGAGCACAGAGGGGTACCCAGGAATGCAGGATGGACACATATGGATACAGGGACCCGGGATGAGCACCGAGGGATGCAGGACAGACACATATGGATACAGGGACCAGGGATGAGCAGCGAGTGGTACCCAGGGATGCAGGACGGACACATATGGATACAGGGGGCAGGGATGAGCACCGAGTGGTACCCAGGGATGCAGGATGGACACATATGGATACAGGGACCAGGGATGAGCACCGAGTGGTACCCAGAGATGCAGGACGGACACATATGGATACAGGGACCAGGGATGAGCACAGAGGGGATACCCAGGGATGCAGGATGGACACATATAGATACAGGGACCAGGGACGTGCACCGAGTGGTACCCAGAGATGCAGGGATGGAGCCCCATGGATACAGGGACCAGGGATGAGCACCCAGGGATGCAGGATGGATCCCCATGGATACAGGGACCAGGGATGCGCACTGAGTGGTACCCAGGGATGCAGGACGGACACATATGGATACAGGGACGAGGGATGAGCACCGAGGGATGCAGGATGGACACATATGGATACAGGGGGCAGGGATGAGCACCGAGTGGTACCCAGGGATGCAGGATGGACACATATGGATATAGGGACCAGGGATGCAGGAAGGACTCATATAGATAGAGGGACCAGGGATGCGCACCGAGTGGTACCCAGGGATGCAGGATGGACACATATGGATACAGGGACCAGGGATGCGCACCGAGTGGTACCCAGGGATGCAGGATGGACACATATGGATACAGGGACCAGGGATGCAGGACGGACTCATACAGATACAGGGACCAGGGATGCGCACCGAGTGGTACCCAGAGCTGCAGGGATGGAGCCGCATTGTCCCGTGTCCCGTCCCCCCTTAGGTCTGCCTCCTCTGACCACCCCCCTGTCCCCCCCCCGTCCCCCCCCCGCAGGAAACGGACCAACTGGAGGAGGAGAAGGCGGAGCTGGAGTCGGAGATCGCGGAGCTGCGCAAGGAGAAGGAGCGGCTGGAGCTGGTGCTGGCCGCGCACGCTCCCGCCTGCAAGCTGCCCTTCGGGGCCGCCGAGGTGAGCGCGCCCCGCAAGGAGGAGCCGGCGCCCGGCGTCCGGGGGGGTCCCTTCCCCGCCTGCTGCTGCTTCGCGCCGCCCCCCCCGCCGCTTAACCCCAACCCCGCGTCTCCGTTTGTGTTCACCCACCCAGAGGGAGCCTCCTGCGGAGCCTCGCATCAGCGGAGCAGCGGCAGCGACCAATCCTCGGACTCCCTGAGCTCCCCCTCGCTCCTCGCGTTGTGAACCCCCCCCCCCCAAAAACACCTCCTCCTCCTTGTGCATCCCCCCCCACCCCTCTGAACATCACCGTCAGCGTTATCCATCGGCTTCTTGGGCTCGTCGATTGGGGGGGGATGGAGGGGGGCAAGGGATTGGGGTGGGTGCTGGATGGGTCCTGGATGGATTCTGGATGGGTCCTGGATGGATTCTGGATGGGTCCTGGATGCATCCTGGATGGGTCCTGAATGGGTCCTAGATGGATTCTGAGTGGATTCTGGATGGATTCTGAATGGGTCCTGAATGGATTCTGAATGGGTCCTGGATGGATTCTGAATGGGTCCTGGATGGATTCTGAATGGGTCCTGGATGGGTCCTGAATGGATTCTGAATGGATTCTGAATGGATTCTGAATGGGTCCTGGATGGATTCTGAATGGATTCTGAATGGATTCTGAATGGGTCCTGGATGGATTCTGAATGGATTCTGAATGGATTCTGAATGGATTCTGAATGGATTCTGAATGGGTCCTGGATGGATTCTGAATGGATTCTGAATGGGTCCTGGATGGATTCTGAATGGATTCTGAATGGATTCTGAATGGGTCCTGGATGGATTCTGAATGGATTCTGAATGGATTCTGAATGGATTCTGAATGGATTCTGAATGGGTCCTGGATGGATTCTGAATGGATTCTGAATGGGTCCTGGATGGATTCTGAATGGATTCTGAATGGATTCTGAATGGGTCCTGGATGGATTCTGAATGGATTCTGAATGGATTCTGAATGGATTCTGAATGGATTCTGAATGGGTCCTGGATGGATTCTGAATGGATTCTGAATGGGTCCTGGATGGATTCTGAATGGATTCTGAATGGATTCTGGATGAGTCCTGGATGGATTCTGGATGGTGGTTACTTGATGATGGTTCCTTGATGGCTTTGGGATGGAGCCTTCGGGTTCCTGGAAGCTTTTTGGGGATGGTTTGGAACGGTTCTATGAGATTTAGTTTTCCTTTTTGGGGATTGATGGGGTTTTTGATGGGTTTTGATGGGTTTTGATTTTTTTTTGTGATTTTCATCTTTCTGATGGGTTCTGATTTTTTTTTATTTGAGGGTTTTTAAATGTCTTTTTTTATACTTATTTTGTTTTTTTTTTTAAATGATTTTTGGTGGTTTTGATTTTTGAATGGGTTTTGATTTCTTTGGGTGGTTTTTGAATGGTGGTTTATTTTTTTTCATGTTTTTGTTTCCTTTTTGCTTTTTTTTTTTTTTTGATGTTTTTGGGTTCTTGATGGCTTTGGTTGGTTCCGGATGGTTCCGGATGGTTCCGGATGGTTTTGGCGGCTTTTTGGATGGTTCTGGATGGCTTTCGGATGGTTTTGGATGGTTCTGGATGGTTTTTGGACGGTTTTGGATGGCTTTTGGATGGTTTTGGATGGTTCTGGATGGTTTTTGGATGGTTTTGGACGGGTTTTTGATGGTTTTGGCGGTTTTTGGATGGTTTTGGATGGTTTTTGACACATTTTGGGTGCTCCCCCCCATTTCACTCCATTTCTCGGATGCGCTGGGCTCCCGGTGAGGCTCAAGGGCAGCTTTGCCCAGCCCTGGATGTGCTGGAGGTGTCCATTGGGTGCTTTGGGGGTACCCAACCCCGTTGTCCCCCCCCCCATCCCAAGGGGTTCCCGCATCCTCTCCATCCCTTTGGGGATGCTCCCTGCCCCACGAAGGTCCCTGCATCATTTCTGTTGCTATGGAGATGTCAGAGTCATCTCTGCCACCATGGGGGGTATCCGTGGGGCATCTCCATCACTTTGGAGGTACCCACATCCCATCTCCCCCCCCCCTTCTTAGGAGAGCCCCTGTGGCTCCTTCACCCACCCCCCCCGAGCTCTTTGTGCCGCCCCATGGGGCTTCCTTGCGGCATCCCCAGCACCCCATGCTCCGTCCCCACCATTCCATGGGGTCACTGAAGGATCCCCATCACCTTTGGGGGGGTACCCAACCCAACCTCCATCACTTTTGAGGGTTCCCAACCCAACCTCCATCACTTTTGGGGGGTAACCAACCCAACCTCCATCACCTTTGGGGGGTACCCAACCCAACCTCCATCACCTTTGGGGGGTACCCAACCCAACCTCCATCACCTTTGGGGGTACCCAACCCAACCTCCATCACCTTTAGGGGGGGTACCCAACCCAACCTCCATCACCTTTGGGGGGTACCCAACCCAACCTCCATCACCTTTAGGGGGGGATCCATGGTATCCCCATCCCCTCAGTTGGGGGTCCCCAGCCCCGTTGCTGCTGCTGGGCTCCCCCCTTTGCCCTCTCCATCACCCCCATCACTTAGGGGGGGGCTCCCATCCCTTTGTGTGTGTGTGTGTGTGTGTGTGCCCCCCAACTGTGAAGCCTCTGCCCCATTGTCCCCTATGGTGTCCCCCCCCCCCCAAGCTTCGCCGCCGCCTCTGTCCTTGTCCCAAACCCCCCAAATTTGGGTCGCGTCGCACCGCGGGAGATGTTTAGTTTTTTATGGACGATGGGTTTATGGATCTGGATCATTCTGGATCATTCTAATGGATCGTTGTGGATCGTTGTGGATCATTGTGGATGTGCCTGGTCCTGGGGCCACCCCCCCCCCCCAAAACCCCCCCGGCCCCATTGCGTCCGTGCTTTCCCCATCCCAACGTGGCCAATAAAGCAGCTTCGGATCGGCCCTGCGGCTCCTGTGTGCCTTGGGATGGGATAGGGGTGATGGGGATGCGATGGGGATGCAATGGGGACACGGCTCTCTCTCCCTATTGGCCCCCTCCGCCTGCCAATCATCTGTGTGATGGGCGGGGGCTTGGCCATACAAGCTCCGCCTCCTGCTGAGCTGCGGGCGGCCGCGAGGGGGCGCGAAGTGGGGTCTCTATTCCCAGTTTAGGGGTCTCTATTCCCAGTTTAGGGGTCTCTATTCCCAGTTTAGGGGTCTCTATTTCCAGTTTAGGGGTGTCTGTTCCCAGTTGGAAGTCCCTGTTTCCACTTAGGGGTGCCCATTCCCATTTTAGTGGTCTTTATTCCGAGTTTAGGGGTCTCTATTCCCAGTTTAGGGGTCCCTATTCCCACTTGGGGGTCCCTATTCCTAGTTCAGGGATGTCTGTTCCAAGTTTAGGGGTCCCTATTTCCAGTTTAGGGGTGCCTATTCCCATTTTAGGGGTCCTTATTCCCACTTGGGGGTCCCTATTCCCAATTTAGGGATGTCTATTCCCAGTTTAGGGATGTCTATGCCCAGTTTAGGGGTCTCTATTCCCATTTTATTGGTCCCTATTCCCAGTTGGAAGTCCCTATTCCCAGTTCAGGGGTCCCTATTCCCAGTTCAGGGGTCCCTATTCCCAGTTCAGGGGTCCCTATTCCCAGTTCAGGGGTCCCTATTCCCAGCTTAGGGGTCTCTATTCCCAGTTCAGGGGTCCCTATTCCCAGCTTAGGGGTCCCTATTCCCAGTTTAGGGTCCCTATTCCCAGTTTAGGGTCCCTATTCCCAGTTCAGGGGTCCCTATTCCCAGTTTAGGGGTCTCTATTCCCCGTTTAGGGTCCCTATTCCCAGTTTAGGGGTCCCTATTCCCAGTTTAGGGTCCCTATTCCCAGTTCAGGGGTCCCTATTCCCAGTTTAGGGTCCCTATTCCCAGTTTAGGGGTCCCTATTCCCAGTTTAGGGATGCATATTCCCATTTTAGGGTCTCTATTCCCAGTTTAGGGTCCCTATTCCCAGTTCAGGGGTCCCTATTCCCACTTGGGGGTGCCCATTCCCAGCCCCGCAGTGATCCCCACCCTTGCGTGCGTCCCCCCCAAGGTCCCCCCATCCCTTCCCGACATTCCCGCCCGGCGTGGCCGCTTCCGGCCCCACGACCCTGACCCGTTATTTATAGCGCTCGCCGCTTCCTGCCGGGAGCCGGATCCGCTCCAGCCTATTTTGGGAATGGGAGAGGATGGAAACACCCCCCCCCCCCCCCCAGCATCCACCCAGGGCTGGGCTGAGGCCTGGCACCAGCTCATGGCACCGATGGCGGCCAAGGGCTGCGGTGATGGAGCCGCTGGGTCCTGGTGCTGGATGGGGTCTGGATCCGGGTCCGGATCCATATCCCCCCCCCCCCCCCGGTCCGGGATGCCGGGAAGTGGGAGCGGGTGGATTCCCGGCCCAGCGCTGGCGCGCGGCTGCTTCCTTCCTTGCATGAGGAGCAGCAGCAGCAGCAGCATCCTGCGGGGTGCTGGGGGTGCGGAGGGAGCTGGGTGGGGATGGGATGGGATTGGGATGGGGATGGGATGGGATAGGGATGGGATGGGGATGGGGATGGGATGGGGATGGGATGGGGATGGGATAGGGATGGGATGGGGATGGGGATGGGGATGGGATAGGGATGGGCTAGGGATGGGATGGGCACGGGATAACGATGGGATAGGAATAGGATAAGGATCGGATGGGATGGGGATGGGATGGGGATGAGGATGGGGATGGGATGGGGATGGGATGGGATGGGATGGGGATGGGATAAGGATAGGATGGGGATGGGGTGGGATAAGGATGGGATGGAGTTGGGATGGGCATGGGATAAGGATGGGATGGGGATGGGATAAGGATAGGGATGAGGATGGGGATGGGATGGGGATGGGATAAGGATGGGATGGGGATGGGGATGGGGCGGTGCCAGCAGCTGTCGATGCGCACCCCTAGGAGCCACCTCAGAGGCGCGGGCGCCGTCGGCGCAGCCGGGCCATGGGCGCCAGGCGCGGGAGCTGGAAGGGCAAACAGCGCCCGGCCCCGGGCACCGGCAGCTCGGCGAAGAACGCGCGGTGCCGCGATGGCGACGCCGGTGCCAGCGGGGCCGGGGTCACGGCCCCCCCCCGCTCCAGGTCCCGCAGCACCCCCAGGATCTCGTGTCGGGCCGAGGGGCTCCGCAGGCCCCGTGCATCCAGCACCGCTGCCACGTGCTCCCGCCTGCGGGGCACCAATGGGCACCAATGGGCATCAATGGCAGCCAATGGGCATCAATGGGCATCAATGGCAGCCAATGGGCATCAATGGCAACCAATGGGCATCAATGGCAGCCAATGGGCACCAATGGGCATCAATGGCAGCCAATGGGCATCAATGGCAACCAATGGGCACCAATGGGCATCAATGGCAACCAATGGGCATCAATGGCAACCAGTGGGCATCAATGGCAACCAGTGGGCATCAATGGCAATCAATGGGTAACAATGGGTACCAAATGCACCAATGAGTACCAATGGGTATCAATGGCAATCAGTGGCACCGGTGGGAACCAACGGGTATCAATGGGCACCAGGGGCACCAATGGCACCAATGGGTATCAATGGGCATCAATGGGTATCAATGGGTATCAATGGCACCAATGGGCAACAGTGGGTACCAATGGGCACCAATGGCACCAACCCCACCCGGATGGAAACGAGGATGTCCCAATGGGCTCCATCACTCACCGAACATCAGGGAAGTCCCTGGCCAGGACCCCGACCTCCATCTGCAGCGCGGCCGTGTCCTCCAGCACCAGCAGCTCCCGCAGCCGCGGCACCACCGAGTCCAGCCACGGGGATGCCGAGTCCTGCATGGCCAGGGCTTGGTGATGGGCTCCTCTCATGGGAGCACCCAAAGGGGCCCCAAAGAGCACCCAAAGAGCACCCAAAGGGCACCCAAAAGGCACCTAAAGAGCATCCAAATGGCACCCACACAGCAGCCAAAGGGACCCAAAGAGCACCCAAAAGGCACACAAAGGGATGCAAAGAGCACCCAAAGAACACCCAAAGGCACCCAAAGAGCACCCAAAGGCACCCAAAGGCACCCAGAGGGACCCCAATGGGACCCAATGGCACCCTATGGGGCTCTCTGCTCCTTACCAGGCGGGTGAAGAGCTCGCGGAGCTGCCGGGCCTCGTCACTGAGGCGCGCGGCCACACGGGCCCGGGCCTTGGCCGAGGGGCAGAGCAGGCGCCCCGAGAGCAGGGGGCGCACGTAGGCCAGGAGCACCCGGCGGTGCAGCTCACTCACCAGCACCTGAGGAGGAGCCCGGGGGGTCACTGGGAGAGCAGCACCCAGGGGGGTCATTGAAACCAGCACCCATGGGGACACTGGGAGAGCAGCACCCAGGGGGGTCATCGAAACCAGCACCCATGCGTGTTACTGGGAGAGCGGCACCCGGGGGGGTCATTGAAACCAGCGCCCATGGGGTCACTGGGAGAGCGGCACCCAAGGGGGTCACTGGGAGAGCAGCACCCAGGGGGGTCATTGAAACCAGCACCCATGGGGACACTGGGAGTGTGGCACCCAGGGGGTCATCTAAACCAGCACCCATGGGGACACTGGGAGTGTGGCACCCAGGGGGGTCACCCCATGACCCAGCACCCATGGGTGTCATCTAAACCAGCACCCATGGGGGACACTGGGAGAGCGGCACCCATGGGGTCAACCCAAGACCCAGCACCCATGGGGGTCACTGAGAGCAGCACCCATGGGGGTCATCCCAACCAGCACCCATGGGTGTCACTGGGAGAGTGGCGCCCATGGGGGTCATCCAAACCAGCACCCATGGGGGTCAGTGGGAGTGGGGCACCCATGGGGGTCATCCCAACCAGCACCCATGGGTGTCATCCAAACCAGCACCCAATGGATAGGCACTGTGAGTGTGGCACCCATGAGGGTCATCCAAACCAGCACCCATGGGTGTCACCGTGACTGTGGGACCCATGGGTGTCATCCAAACCACAACCCAATGGATGGGTGCTATGAGTGCAGCACCCATGGGTGTCATCCAAACCAGCACCCAATGGATGGGTGCTGTGAGTGCGGCACCCATGGGTGTCACCCCAAGCCCCAGCACCCACCTGGTAGGGCTCGGGGTGCAGTGGGCGGAGCTTCTGGGAGAAGCTGGTGATGAGCATCACGATGGAGTCGAAGGCGTCCGAGCTCGTCAGCCACTTGCGCTTCATGAGCTTGTTGAAGTAGGGCTGGGGAGGGGAGAGGGGCTGGCACCCAACAGGGAGCACCCAATGGGTGGGTGCCACGATGGGCACCGACCGATGGGCACCAACAGAGGGGCGACGTGAGCATCGCACCCATGGGCATCACCCAACTCAACACCCATCAATGGGCACCATGAGCATCGCACCCATGGGCATCACCCAACTCAACACCCATCAATGGGCACCATGAGCATCGCACCCATGGGCATCACCCAACTCAACACCCATCAATGGGCACCATGAGCATCGCACCCATGGGCATCACCCAACTCAACACCCATCAATGGGCACCATGAGCATCGCACCCATGGGCATCACCCAACTCAACACCCATCAATGGGCACCATGAGCATCGCACCCATGGGCATCACCCAACTCAACACCCATCAATGGGCACCATGAGCATCGCACCCATGGGCATCACCCAACTCAACACCCATCAATGGGCACCATGAGCATCGCACCCATGGGCATCACCCAACTCAACACCCATCAATGGGCACCATGAGCATCGCACCCATGGGCATCACCCAGCTCAACACCCATCAATGGGCACCATGAGCATCGCACCCATGGGCATCACCCAACTCAACACCCATCAATGGGTACCATTCGCATCGCACCCATGGGCATCACCCAACTCAACACCCATCACTGGGCACCCATTGCTCTCCTCCTCCCCCCCATCCCACCCCATCCCACCCCCTCCCAGCACCTTGAGGTCCTCAAAGAGGCGCTGGGTGAGGACATGGTTGCAGCTCCGGGTCACCTTGTCCAGGGCACCCTGGGCCTGGCGCCGCAGCTCCTCCCCCTCGGGGTGCCCAAACTGTGCCAGGCGCTCGGTGAAGCTCCTATGGGGGGGTCAATGGGTGCTATGGGACCTTGCCCCCCACCCCAGCACCCCCCATGGCCATGGGGCAGCCTCACCTGAACGGGGGGCAGCAGTTGACCAGGGCGATGGCGCGGCCGGCGGTGCCGTCGGGTGGGCACGGGTCAATGGGTGCCTCCAGGAACCGCTCCACCTTGCGCTGGAAGCTGAAGCACCAGCGTGGGTCACCCATGGGTGCTATGGGACCCGATGCAATGGGCACCCGATGCAATGGGCACATAACGCAATGGGGACCCAATGCAATGGGCACCCAACGCAATGGGGACCCAATGCAATGAGCACCCAGTTCAATGGGAACCCAATGCAATGGGCACCCAATGCAATGGGGACCCGATGCAATGGGCACATAACGCAATGGGAACCCAATGCAATGGGCACCCAATGCAATGGGCACCCAATGCAATGGGCACCCAATGCAATGGGGCCCTGTCCCCATGTCCCACCTATGCAGGAAGGTCACCAGCACTCCCAGCAGAGTCTGCGCCATCTCCCTGCCGAACTCGGGGGTGATTTGGGGGGCTCGATCCACGTGCGCCCGCAGCAACTGTGGGGACAGGGCCACAGCATCCCCATGGGGTCCCAACCACCCATCACCATCACCATAGCATCCCTATGGGGTCCCAACCACCCATCACCATCACCATAGCATCCCTATGGGGTCCCCATTCACCCATCACCATCACCATAGCATCCCTATGGGGTCCCCATTCACCCATCACCATCACCATAGCATCCCTATGGGGTCCCCATTCACCCATCACCATCACCATAGCATCCCTATGGGGTCCCCATTCACCCATCACCATCACCATGTGGTCCCTATGGGGTCCCCATTCACCCATCACCATCACCACAGCATCCCTATGGGGTCCCAACCACCCATCACCATCACCACAGCATCCCTATGGGGTCCCCATTCACCCATCACCATCACCATAGCATCCCTATGGGGTCCCCATTCACCCATCACCATCACCATAGGGTCCCCATGGGATCCCCATCCACCCATCACCACCACCAGGTGGTCCCTAAGGGGTCCCCATCCACCCATCACCACCACCATGTGGTCCCTATGGGGTTCCCATTCACCCATCACCATCACCATGTGGTCCCTATGTGGTCCCCATTCATCCATCACCACCACCATGTGGTCCCTATGGGGTTCCCATTCACCCATCACCACCACCATGTGGTCCCTATGGGGTTCCCATTCACCCATCACCATCACCATGTGGTCCCTATGGGGTCCCCCCCCCCAACACCCCCATGCGGTGCAGTGGGCCCATGGGTGCCCCATAGGTGCCCCATAGGTGCCCGTACCCCCGTGACGCGTGGGGCCAGCCCCTCCTGCAGCTCCTGGCTGGTGACCTCCTCGCCCCACGAGTCCTCACTGAGCTGCAGCTCCTGGGCCAGCGCCGCCTCCACCTTCGCCTGCCAATGGGGCACAGGCAATGGGGCACGCAATGGGGCACCATCAGTGGGGCACCATCAATGGGGCACGGGCTATGGGGCACCATCAATGGGTCCCACCTTGACGGCGCTGATGCAGGTGCTCTCGAGGCTGCGCTGGGTCTCGGGGGGCAGAGGGGGCCCCAGTCCCTGCAGCAAGGGCCCCACCTCGGGGTTCCCCAGCACCTCCCTATGGATGGGGGGAGTAAGGGGGGGTCAGTGGGGGGGGCATTGGGGGGTCATTGGGGTTCTATTGGGGTGATATTGGTCATTGGGGGGTCATTGGGGGGTCATGAGGGGGTCATTGGGGTTCTATTGGGGTGACATTGGTCATTGGGGGTCATTGCAGGGGTCATTGGGGGTCATTGGGGGGGTCATTGGGGTGATATTGGGGTGACATTGGTCATTGGGGGTCATTGGGGGGTCATTGGGGGTCATTGGGGGGGTCATTGGGGTGATATTGGTGTGACATTGGTCTTGGGGGGTCATTGGGGGGGTCATTGGGGGTCATTGGGGGGTCATTGGGGTTCTATTGGGGTGATATTGGGGTGACATTAGGGTGATATTGGTCATTGGGGGGGTCATTGGGGTGATATTGGGGTGACATTGGTCATGGGGGTCATTGGGGGGGTCATTGGGGTTCTATTGGGGTGACATTGGTCATTGGGGAGTCACTGGGGGCATCATAGGGGCATCAGTGTTAGGGGCTCCCTGTAGGGGTCAGTGCTATGGGATCCCTGTGGGGGTCAGTGTTAGGGGCTCCCTGTAGGGGTCAGTGCTATGGGATCCCTATGGGGGTCAGTGTTAGGGGCTCCCTGTAGGGGTCAGTGCTATGGGATCCCTGTGGGGGTCAGTGTTAGGGGCTCCCTGTAGGGGTCAGTGCTATGGGATCCCTGTGGGGGTCAGTGTTAGGGGCTCCCTGTAGGGGTCAGTGCTATGGGATCCCTATGGGGGTCAGTGTTAGGGGCTCCCTGTAGGGGTCAGTGCTATGGGATCCCTATGGGGTCCCTGTGGGCTCCGTGCTCCCTCACCGGGGGTAGGCTCCGCTGCTCCACTCCAGGAGCACGTAAAGCTCCGGGACCCCGAGCTCCCTCTGCGCCGCTGCCCGGAGCCGCTGCTGCAGGGCCCGGTGGTACCCGCGCGCGTACACGGCGGCGGCGTCGTAGGCGGCCGGGAACGCGGGGGCCACGTGAGCGCGCACGGAGCTCAGGTCCCGGAGCATCCGCGCCGCCAGCGCCGCCAGCTCCGCTCCCAGCGCGGCCCCGCTCCCGCTCCCGCTCCCAGCCCCGGTTCCGACCCCGTTCCCGAGCGGCGCCGCCTGCGCCAGGCGCTCCCCGGCCGCCCTCGCCGCCGCCTCCTCCCAGCGCTGCCGCAGCCTCCGGGGCCGTCCGGTTGCCCCGGGTCCCTGGCGTTGATCCGCGGCTTCCTCCTGCTGCAGGACCCGGATCACGGAGCGCAGCGAGGGCAAGGGGCGAGCGGCGGCCACGGCCTCGGCCAGCACGGCCCAGAGCTGAGCCAGGAGCGCCCGGTAGAGCAGGGCCACGTCCCGAGCCTGGCGGCCGGGGGCCGGGGATGATGGGGATGATGATGGAGGTGATGGGGGTGATGATGATGATGGGGGTGATGATGGTGATGATGGGGCCGCGCACTCCGCCTCCAAGGCAATGATTTGCTCATCGGCCGCCAGCAGCTCCCGCCGCTGGATCAGCTCCAGGATCTCCAGCACTTGGAAAGGGGCAGGGGGAATGGGATGCAGAGGTCCCATAGGAACCAGTGGACCCAAGCTGGGCCCCCAGCCCCATGGCCCTGTGATGTCCACACATCCCCATCCCCTTGTCCCCATCCCCATGTCCCCATTCCCAAGTCCCCATCCACACATCCCCATCCCCTTGTCTGCATCCCCATGTCCCCATCCCCACATCCCCATCCCCTTGTCCCCATCCCCATGTCCCCATTCCCAGGTCCCCATCCCCACATCCCCATCCCCTTGTCTCCATCCCCATGTCCCCATTCCCAGGTCCCCATCCACACATCCCCATCCCCTTGTCTCCATCCCCATGTCCCCATTCCCACATCCCCATCCCCTTGTCTCCATCCCCATGTCCCATACCCCACATCCCATCCCCAGGTCCCATTCTCACATCCCTGCATCCCTTGTGTCCTCATGCCCACACATCCCTGTTCCCTGTGATGTCCTCACATCCCCATCCCTTTGTCCCCATTCCCAAGTCCCATATCCCCATGTCCCATCCCCATCCCCACATCCCTCATATCCTCCTCCCACTCTTCCCCATTCCCATGTCCCTGTGATGTCCCCACATCCCCATCCCCATCCCTCACCCGACAGCGGCTCCTTCTCCTTCTCCTTCTCCTTCCCTCTCCCGTCCGTTCCCTGCCCGGCTCCGTCCCCATCTCCTCCTCCGGCCCCGTCCGTTCCGTCCCCGCCGCCCGCTCGCTCCGCGCCTGCCCCTCGCTGGCCCCACGGGGTCGGCACCGGGAGCCGCAGCCAGGACCCGCGCTTGGTGCCGCTGGGCTCCTCCTTGCGGCGCCGCCGCCCCAGGTCCTCGGAGCGGCGCCGGGCTCGGGCATCACCGCCGGGACCCGGCCCCGGTCCCAGCCCCGGTCCCGGTCCCGGTCCTGGGGGGGCTCCGCGCCGGGAGCGCCCGAAGGGGCCGAGCCCCACGAGCAGCTCGAGCGTTGCGCGGCGCCGGAACCGGCTCTCGGGGCTGGCTGCGAACGGGTCCCCGGGCTCGGGGTCTTCGTCCCGGGGCGGCTTCCTCAGCAGCGGCATTGCCTTGGGGACGGGGGGGGGAGACGGGGCTGGCACCGGGAGGCAACCGGGGAGGGGGAACCGGGAGCCCGGAGCGGGGCAATGATGGCCCCTGGCCCGCCCCATGGGTGCGAAGCCCCGCGGACCCCACGCACGTACCCGTGGTGCTGGTGGTGGGCTGGTGGTACCGGTTCAATGGTGCTGGTGGTACCGGTGCGATGGTGCTGGTGGTACCGGTTCAATGGTGCTGGTGGTACCGGTGCGATGGTGCTGGTGATGCCGGGGCGATGGTGCTGGTGGTACCGGTGCGATGGTGCTGGTGATGCCGGTGCGATGGTGCTGGTGATGCTGGTGCGATGGTGCTGGTGGTACCGGTTCAATGGTGCTGGTGATGCTGGTGCGATGGTGCTGGTGACACCGATGTAATGGTGCTGGTGACACCGGTGCGATGGTGCTGGTGATACTGGTGCGATGGTGTTGGTGACGCCGGTTGAATGGTGCTGGTGACCCCAGTGCGATGGTGCTGGTGACCCTGGTGCAATGGTGCTGGTGACACTGGTGCTGGTGTCACCGGTGTGATGGTGCTGGTGACACTGGTGCTGGTGACCCCGGTGCAATGGTGCTGGTGACACTGGTGCTGGTGACACTGGTGCTGGTGACCCCGGTGCAATGGTGCTGGTGACACTGGTGCTGGTGACACTGTTGCCGTGCTGGTGACACTGGTGCTGCGCTGGTGACCCCGGTGACGGTGGCCAGGGGTTTCCTGAGGAAGCGGCCGCCCATGGCCGGGGCAGGGTCAGCCCCGGTTCCGCTGGGTCACCGGGGACGGGGGGGACACGAGGGGGGGACACACGGAGGGGGGGTGGAGATGGCACCGGGGATACGGAGGGGACGGGGGGGGGAACAGGGCTGCGGGGCGACCCCAAGTGCTGCAGGGAGTGGACAATGGGGACGCAGGGGACCCCGTTCCACGCCGTGTCCTGGGGGGCCACCGATGCCGCAGGGATGGGACCTTGGTGGCACCGGGGACCCCATAAACCCCGCAGATGGGGCCCTAGGAGCGCTGGGGACCCCATAGATCAGGGCAAGGGGACCCCGGTGACACAGGGGGGACCCCCGGTGTCATCCATAGGGGTACAAGGGACACGCGGGGTCCCGGTGGGGGGGGACGGAGCCGCCGGGGACCCCTCGCGTTGAATGGACGGAGCCGGGGGCACAAGGGGACCCCCCCGCGCCCACGGGCGGGACCCGACCGGCGGCGCTAGGACCCGGGGGAGCCCATCCCCGGACGCTCGGGGTTAAGTCCCGCCTCCTTCTCCCCTCCGGCCTCCGATTGGCCAGCGCATCAACCAATGGAAAAGACGCTCTGTCACTGACCCCGCCCCCTAGCATTGGGGCGGGCCGGGCTGTCTCCATGCTTGGGCTGAGCCAATAGGAAGCGTCTTCGGTGCGTTGTGATTGGCTCTGGTGGGCGGGGCGAGAGCGCCTATTAAAGTGCGGCTGCTTTAAGGGGCGTGGCCAACGCGCCGTTAAGCCCCGCCCGCCGCCGGTTCCGGTTCCGGTGCGGCCCATGGCCGCCGCCGCCCGCTGAGGGCCCGGCCCGGCCCCGGCCCCGGCCCAGGCCCAGGCCTCGGCCCTGCCGGTCACGATGTCCTCGCGGTCGGCGCTGGCGGCGGGGAACGAGCGGAACCCGGACGCGGTGAGGGCAGGGCCGGCACCGGAGGAGGGGGGGGAACCGGGAAGGGCCCGATCGGTACCGAACCGGGGGGGGGGGGACAGTTGGTACCGGAGCGATGAACCGGGGCATGCGGAGGGCTCGGTTTATAGCGGGGAAAGGGGGGGACGGGACCCGATTCACACCGGGAGGGGCTCGGTCGGTACCGGAAGGGTTCGGTTTATTCTGGGGTGGGTACCGAGGGGGAGCGGTTTATAGCGGGGGTATCGGGAGGGGTGGGTCCGGACCGGGGGAGGGGGGGGGGTGGTTATAGAAGGGGAGGGCCTTGATCGGTACCGGGAGGGGCTGGGGCACTGGGGGGGGGGGGGATCGGTTTATACCGGGAGGGGTTGGTTTATACCGGGATGGGGGCACTGGGAGGGGTTGGTTTATACTGGGAGGGGTTGGTTTATACTGGGATGGGGGCACTGGGAGGGATTGGTTTATACCGGGAGGGGTTGGTTTATACTGGGATGGGGGCACTGGGAGGGATTGGTTTATACCGGGATGGGGGCACTGGGAGGGGTTGGTTTATACCGGGAGGGATTGGTTTATACTGGGATGGGGGCACTGGGAGGGATTGGTTTATACCGGGAGGGATTAGTTTATACTGGGGGGGGGGGGGCACCGGGAGCGGTCCGGAGGTACCGGGAGGGGTCAGGACCGGCTCTTTGATGTGGGGGGGGGTGGTCCCGGTTATCCGGATACCCTCGGGCTCAGCCAGGACGCGGTTCCAGAGCCGGTTGAACCGGATGGATCCCAACCCGCGGGTCAATGGAACCGTGGGGAGGAGGGGGGGGTGATCCGGGTCACTGCGTGCTCATGGTGCTGATGGTGGGGGGGGGTTTGGACCGTTCCATTCATGTCCCCCCCCCCGTTCTTCCTCCCATAGCTGGGCAGCAGCCGCTCGGAGAAGGGCTCGGGCTGGTCCAGCCGCTCGCTGGGCGCCCGCTGCCGCAATTCCATCGCGGCGTGCCCCGAGGAGCAGCCCCACGTCGGGAATTACCGGCTCCTCCGCACCATCGGCAAAGGCAACTTCGCCAAAGTGAAGCTGGCGCGGCACATCCTGACCGGCAGGGAGGTGCGGAGGGAGCCACGGAGGCAGACAGGGGATGTTTGGGGGTGATCCCATCATAGTTCCCCTCTCCCCCATCAGTCGTTCCCCCTACCCCCATCATCGTTCCCCCTTCCCATCATCCCCCCTCCCCATCATTCCCCTTTCCCCACCATTCCCCCCTTTCTCCACAGGTGGCCATTAAAATCATCGACAAGACCCAGCTGAACCCCACCAGCCTGCAGAAGGTGGGTGGGGGGGCACCCATGGGTGCGGGGGGGGGTGCTCAGTGTCCCCCCACAGGTAACACCTTTAACACCCCCCTCCCCATTGTAGCTCTTCCGGGAAGTTCGCATCATGAAGGGGCTGAACCACCCCAATATTGGTGAGTTGGGGGCAGGGGGGGCACCCATGGGTGGGGAGGCACCCATGGGTGCTGATGGTTTTCTCCCCCTCCACCCCATAGTGAAGCTGTTTGAGGTCATTGAGACAGAGAAGACGCTGTACCTGGTGATGGAATATGCCAGTGCTGGTGAGAAACCCCCACAATGGGTGCTGGGCCCCCTTCAGTGGGTGCTGGACCCCTTTCTATGGGTGCTGGACCCCTTCAATGGGTCCTGGACGCATTTCAATGGGTGCTGGACCCCCTTCAATGGGTGCTGGACCCCCCCCATTGGTCCCTGGGGGCACCCTAGGGTGCTGGGTGGGTAGTTGGGGTTGGGGGGGGTCTAATGAGAGGCAATGGCCACCTTTACTGGGGGGCACCCATGGGGGGTCAGGGGGGCTGCAGCACCCATGGGTGTCCCCTGCAGGTGAAGTCTTCGACTACCTCGTGTCCCATGGGAGGATGAAGGAGAAGGAGGCGAGGCCAATTTCAAGACAAGTGAAGGGGAGGCATCAGGGGCCTCCTGGACAGGGGGGGGACATGGGTGCCACCCCCCCACTGCCACCCCCTTGTCCCCCCCAGATCGTCTCGGCCGTGCACTATTGCCACCAGAAGAACATCGTCCACAGGGACCTTAAGGTGGGAGCCGGGCCCTGCTCTGGTGTCCCTGTCCCCAGCTCCATCCCATTCTCTCCCCACTGTGTCCCCATCCCATTGTCCTCACTCTGGTGTCCTTGTCTCCATCATAGAATCATTGAACTCATCCCCATTGCCTTCACCATCCTCATCCCCATCTTCCTGTCCTCATTCCCATCCCCATCCCCTTCACCATCCCCATCCCCTTCATCATCGCCATTCCTGTTGCCTTCATCATCCCCATTGCCTTCACCATCCTCATCCCCATCGCATTCATCATCCCCATCTTCCTGTCCTCATTCCCATCCCCTTCACCATCCCCATCCCCATCCCCTTCATCATCCCCATTCCTGTTGCCTTCATCATCCCCATTCCCTTCACCATCCTCATCCCCATCCCCATCCTACTGTCATCATCCCCATTGTAGAATCATAGAACCGATCCCCATCGCCTTCGCCATCTCCATCCTTTATCTTCCTGTCCTCATCATCCCCCATCCCCATCATTGCCTTCCCCGTTCTCCTGTCCCCATCCCCATCCCCATCCCCATCCCCATCCCCATCACCATCCCCATCACCATCCCCATCACCATCCCCATCACCATCCCCATCACCATCCCCATCACCATCCCCATCACCATCCCCATCACCATCCCCATCATCCCCATCTCCATCCCCATCACCATCCCCATCACCATCCCCATCATCCCCATCTCCATTCTCCTGTCCCCATCCCCATTGTCCCCATCGTCCCCATCATCCCTATCCCTATGTTCCTGTCCCCATCCCCATTGTCCCCATCATCCCTATCCCTATGTTCCTGTCCCCATCTGCATCATCCCCATCTCCATTCTCCTGTCCCCATCCCCATTGTCCCCATCGTCCCCATCATCCCTATCCCTATCTTCCTGTCCCCATCCCCATTGTCCCCATCATCCCCCCACCCCATCACCTCACCCCCCCCATCCCATCATCTCCTGCCCCCCCCAGGCCGAGAACCTGCTGCTGGACGCCGAGGCCAACATCAAGATCGCCGACTTTGGCTTCAGCAACGAGTTCCGGTTGGGCTCCAAGCTGGACACGTTCTGTGGGTCCCCCCCCTACGCAGCCCCCGAGCTCTTCCAGGGCAAGAAGTACGACGGCCCCGAGGTGGACATCTGGAGCCTGGGGGTCATCCTCTACACCCTGGTCAGCGGCTCCCTGCCCTTCGATGGCCACAACCTCAAGGTGGGCTCCGGGATGGGGCTGGACCGAGGCCCTGGGGGCATTGGATGGGGTGGGTACCATGGGGACATGGGCGTCAGGGGATGAGGAAATAGGAGGGCACAGTCCGTGTCCATGGTGGATGGGGTGGGTGCCATGGGGACATGAGCATGGGATGGGGGATGGAGGAGGCCAACATGGTCCATGGTGGATGGGGTGGGTACCATGGGGACATGGCCATGGGATGGGGATGGGAAGGCATGCGTGTCCATGGTGGATGGGGTGGGTGCCATGGGGACATGGGCATAGGGATGGGGATGGGAAGGCATCCGTGTCCATGGTGGATGGGGTGGGTAAATGGGGACATGGCGCATGGGATGGGGATGGGAAGACGCTCATGATGGCCCATGGTGGATGGGGTGGGTCCATGGGGACATCAGCGTGGGATGGCGATGGAAGCGTAGTGACCCGGTCCATGGTGGATGGGGTGGGTGTCTTCATGGGGACATCAGCATGGGATAGGGGATGGGGAGCGCATCCGTGTCCATGGTGGATGGGGTGGGGTGCTCATGGGGACATGGGCGTGGAGATCTAGGGGATGGGAAAGGCATCGTGTGTCCATGGTGGATGGGGTGGGTCCATGGGGACATCAGCATGGGATGGGGATGAAGCTGGCATCCGTGTCCATGGTGGATGGGGTGGGTCCATGGGGACATGGGCATTAGGGATGGGGATGGGAGCGCATCCGTGTCCATGGTGGATGGGGTGGGTACCATGGGGACATCAGCGTGGGGATAGGGGATGGGAGCGCATCCGTGTCCATGGTGGATGGGGTGGGTACCATGGGGACATCAGCGTGGGATGGGGATGGGAGCGCATCCGTGTCCATGGTGGATGGGGTGGGTACCATGGGGACATCAGCATGGGATGGGGATGGGAGCGCATCCGTGTCCATGGTGGATGGGGTGGGTACCATGGGGACATCACCGTGGGATGGGGATGGGAGCGCATCCGTGTCCATGGTGGATGGGGTGGGTACCATGGGGACATCACCATGGGATGGGGATGGGAGCGCATCCGTGTCCATGGTGGATGGGGTGGGTACCATGGGGACATCACCGTGGGATGGGGATGGGAGCACATCCGTGTCCATGGAGGAGGTGGTGATGATGCTGTTGCTATGGGTCCAGGGGTGATGGTGGCCACCCCATATCCACATTGCACACGGTGCCCATCCCCATTGTCACCCTGTGGGTGCCCCCCCCCATTGTCCCCCATGGGTGCCCCCCACCCCATTGTCACCCTATGGGTGCCCCCCCCCATTGTCCCCCATGGGTGCCCCCCACCCCAGGAGCTGCGGGAGCGGGTGCTGCGGGGCAAGTACCGGGTCCCCTTCTACATGTCCACGGACTGTGAGAACATCCTGCGCCGCTTCCTGGTGCTCAACCCCGCCAAGCGCTGCACCCTCGAGGTGGGGGGCAATGGGGTCTGGGGGGGTTCCAATGGGGTCTGGGGGGGTTCCAATGGGGTCTGGGGGGTTCCAATGGGGTCCGAGTTCCAATGGGTGTCTGAGTTGCAGCGAGTGGGAAACTCAGATGGGGTCTGGGAGGGGGTTGCACGAGGTATGAAGATTCCAATGGATCTGGGGAATCCAATGGGGTCTGGGCGCCCAATGGGGTGTGGGGGGTTCCAGTAGGGATTCTGGGGGCCTCAATGGGTTCTGGGAGGGGGTTCCAATGGGTCCTGAGTTCCAATGGGGTCTGATTCCAGGTGGGTCCTGGAGGGGTTCCAATGGGGTCCAGGGAGGGTTCCAATGGGGTCTGGGGAGCTGGGGGTCCCAATCGGGTGTCTGTTGGCTATGGGGTCCTGTTGGGGGTTCCAATGGGGTCTGAGGTTTGTTCCAATGGGGTTTGGGGGGTTCCAATGGGTCCTGGGGGGGGAGGTTTGGGGGGTTCCAATGGGGTCTGGGGGGTTCCAATGGGTCCCTGGGGATGTGGGGGGGATTTTCCCATGGGGCCATGGGGGGCTCTGAGCAGAGCATCCCCTGCCCCCCCCCAGCAAATCATGAAGGACAAATGGATCAACATAAAGGGCTACGGGGAGACGAGGCTCCCCAGCCCTCCAGGGGAGCCCCAGGAGAACTCAGGGAACATCAGCGCATTTGAGGTGACGAGCCCATGGCCCCCAGTGCGGGTCAGGGGGGGTCCCCATTGCCCCCCCAGTGCGGGTCACGGGGGGTCCCCATTACCCCCCCATCACCCCCCAGTGCGGGTCATGGGGGGTCCCCATTGCCCCCCCATTGTGGGTCCTGGGGTGTCCCCATTACCCCCCCATCACCCCCCAGTGCGGGTCATGGGGGGTCCCCATTGCCCCCCCAGTGCGGGTCATGGGGTGTCCCCATTACCCCCCCATCACCCCCCATTGCGGGTCCCGGTCTGTCCCCATCACCCCCCATTAACCCCATTACCCGCAGAGGTGATGGTGGGCATGGGCTACACACGGGAGGAGATCAAGGACTCCCTCAGCACCCACAAGTACAACGAGGTGACGGCCACCTACCTCCTGCTGGGCAGGAAGAGCGAGGTGAGCACCCATGGGTGCCCATCAGCACCCATCGGCACCCATTGGCACCCATTGACACCCATTGGCACCCATTGGCACCCATCCGCACCCATCGGCACCCATTGGCACCCATTGACACCCATTGTACGCAGGTGGATGCAGGGGACGCCCGCACCGGTAGCACCCTGTCCTTAGCCCGGGTGCGGGCACCCAACGAGGCGGCCAATGGCAAGAGTGGGACCGGGCACGGGAAGAGCCAGCGGGGAACCAGCACCGGCACCGGGACTGGGACCAGCACCGGGACCAGCACCTACCATAGACAGCGGCGGCACAGCGACTTCTGTGGGTGCTCTATGGGTGCTGGGGGGGTGCTGGGGGTGCTGCTGGGGGTGCTATGGGTGCTGCTATGGGTGCTATGGGTGCTGCTGGGGGTGCTGCTATGGGTGCTCCTGTGGGTGCTGGGGGTGCTGCTATGGGTGCTCCTATGGGTGCTATGGGTGCTGTGGGTGCTCCTGGGGGTGCTGCTATGGGTGCTATGGGTGCTCCTATGGGTGCTATGGGTGCTGCTGTGGGTGCTATGGGTGCTCCTATGGGTGCTATGGGTACTGCTGTGGGTGCTATGGATGCTCCTGTGGGTGCTGGGAGGGGTGCTATTGGTGCTATGGGTGCTGCTGTGGGTGCTGGGAGGGGTGCTATTGGTGCTATGGGTGCTGCTGTGGGTGCTGCTGTGGGTGCTATGGGTGCTCCTATGCAGTGCTCCTATGGGGTGCTCTATAGGGTGTTCTATGGGGTGTTCTATGGGGTGTTCTATGGGGTGCTCTATGGGGTGCTCTATGGGGCGCTCTTATGTCACCCATGGGTGCTGACCCCTCCTCCCCCCCCCATAGGTGGCCCCTCCCCGGTGCCGCTGCCCCCCAAGCGCAGCCCCCCCGGTGCAGAGGAGCGGGGGGGGCGCAAGGGGGGCAGTGGGGCCGTGGGGGGGGGGCGCGGGGTCCCCCCCCACCCCTCCAGCCCCATGGTGAGCAGCGCCCACAACCCCAACAAGGCCGAGATCCCCGAGCGGCACAAGGAGGGCGCCGGCAACGCCGTGGGTGCTGCGGGCACCTATGGGTGCTGGGGGGTACCTATGGGTGCTATGGGGGGTACCTATGGGGGGTACCTATGGGGGGTACCTATGGGTGCTATGGGGGGTGCTATGGGGGGTACCTATGGGTGCTGTGGGGGGTGCTATGGGTGCTATGGGGGGTACCTATGGGTGCTATGGGTGTGCCTATGGGTGCTATGGGGGGTGCCTATGGGTGCTATGGGGGGATACCTATGGGTGCTATGGGGGGTACCTATGGGTGCTATGGGGGGTGCTATGGGTGCTATGGGGGGTACCTATGGGTGCTGGGGGGGTCTCTGTGTGTGGGGTGACCCCTTGCCCCCCCCCCAGCCCAACGTGCCCTCGAGCGTGATGGGGCGCCGCAACACCTACGTGTGCACGGAGCGGCCGGAGCGGGGCCCTCTGCTGCCCAATGGCAAAGAGAACAGGTATGAACCCCCCTTGGGACCCCCCCCATGGGAACCCCCCTTGGGACCCCCCCCATGGGAACCCCCCCGGGCCCCCCCATGTGACCCCCCTTGTGACCCCTGCAGGACCCCCCTCTCATGTGACTCCCCAGGGCCCTCCCCATGTGACCCCCCCTCTCCCCCCCATGTGACCCCCCGTGACCCCCACGTGTGACCTTCCCGGGGACCCCCCCCATGTGAACCTCCCGGGACTCCCCCATGTGACGTCCCCTTTCCCCCCCCTTGTGACCCCCGCAGGGGCTCATGTGACCCCCCCCCCGCGGGGGACCCCCCCCCCATGTGACTTCCCGGGACCCCCCCCATGTGACCCCTTATTGTGACCCCCTCCCGGGGACCCCCCCTTGTGCCCCCCCCCATGACCGTATTTAACCCCGCCCTCTCCCCACCCCCTTTTTTAGCTCCGCCCCCGGGCGGGGGCCGCCGTCGCCTTCGAGCCAGAGCCTGGCGCGGCAGCGGCGCGGGCTCGGGGGGGGGGAGCGGGGGGGGCTCGCGCCTCGCGCGTGGCTCCGCCTCCCGCAGCACCTTCCACGGGGGTCACGTGCGCGAGCGGCGCGCGCCCGCCGCGGCCACGCCCCCCGCCGAGAGCCCGCGCCGCTGCTGCCCCCCGACCCCCACCGCCGCCACCGCGCCCCCGGCAGAGCCCGAGCCCCCGGGAGCCTCCTCAGCAAAATCACGTCCAAGCTGAGCAGGAGGTGAGTGGGGACCCCGGGCACCCATTGGGCACCCATAGCACCCATAGTGCACCCATAGTGCACCCATAGCACCCATAGGGCCCCCATAGCATCCATAGTGCACCCATAGCACCCATAGTGCACCAATAGCATCCATAGCACCCATAGGGCACCCATAGGGCACCCATAGCACCTGTAGCATCCAGTGCACCCATAGCATCCATAGCATCCATACTGCACAGAGCACCCATAGCATCTATAGCACCCATAGACAGCACCAACAGTACCCATAGAGACAGCACCCATGGACACCACAGCACCCATAGACACCACAGCTTCCGTAGAGACACAGCACCCACAGACACAGCACCCATGGGCACAGCACCCACAGACACAGCACCCATGGGCACAGCACCCATAGACACCACAGCTTCCATAGAGACACAGCACTCATGGGCACGACAGCACCCATGGGCACAGCACCCACAGACACAGCACTCATGGACAGGACAGCACCCACAGACACAGCACTCATGGACAGGACAGCACCCATGGGCACAGCACCCACAGACACAGCACCCACGGGCACAGCACTCATGGACACCGCAGCCCCCATGGGCACAGCACCCATGGACACTACAGCACCCATGGGCACAGCACCCACAGACACAGCACCCATGGACACCACAGCCCCCATGGGCACAGCACCCACAGACACAGCACCCATGGACACCACAGCCCCCATGGGCACAGCACCCACAGACACAGCACCCATGGACACCACAGCCCCCATGGGCACAGCACCCACGGGCACAGCACTCATGGACACCGCAGCCCCCATGGGCACAGCACCCACAGACACAGCACCCATGGGTACCACAGCACCCACAGACACAGCACCCATGGGCACAGCACCCACAGACACAGCACCCATGGGCACAGCACCCACAGACACAGCACCCATGGGCACAGCACCCATGGGCACAGCACCCACAGACACAGCACCCATGGGCACAGCACCCACAGACACAGCACCCATGGGCACAGCCCCCAGAGCACCAGCAGCAGCAGCAGCAGCAGCAGCAGCAGCAGCGTCTCCATCTCCACGCTCATCTCCTCCTCCTCGCTCCCATCTCCCTCTCCTTCCTCTGCTTCCTCCTCCTCCTCCTCCTCTCTTCCAGGGTCACTCTTGACCCCTCCAAGCGCCAGAGCTCCAACCGCTGCGTCTCGGGGCCGCCCTCGGCGCCAGGAGCCAAGATCAGTAAGTGCCGGGGCCACCAGTGGCACCAGTGACACCAGTACCACCAATGGCACCAGTACCACCAGTGACACCAGTACCACCAATAACACCAATGGCACCAGTACCACCAGTGACACCAGTACCACCAATAACACCAATGGCACCAGTGACACCAGTACCACCAGTAACACCAATGGCACCAATAACACCAATGGCACCAGTACCACCAGTGACACCAGTACCACCAATGACACCAATGGCACCAGTGACACCAGTACCACCAATAACACCAATGACACCAGTGCCACCAGTGACACCAGTACCACCAGTGACACCAGTACCACCAATGACACCAGTACCACCAATAACACCAATGGCACCAGTGACACCAGTACCACCAATAACACCAATGACACCAGTGCCACCAATGGCACTGCTGCCCATCTCAATGACTCCAGTGCCACCAATGACACCAGTGCCCATCCCAGTGGCACCACTGACACCAGTGCCACCAATGACACTAATGGCACCAGAGCCACAATAACACCAATGACTCCAGTGCCACCAATGGCACCAGTGCCACCGGTGCCCATCCCAATGGCACCAGTGCCACCAATGACTTCAATGGCACTGGTGCTCCCAGTGCTGATCCCACTGCTGCCAATGGCACCCATGCCCATCCCAGTGCTCCCAGTGCTGATCCCACTGTCGCCAATGGCACCAGTGCCCCCCAGTGCTCCCAGTGCCCCCTCACTTGGCTCCTCTCCCTTCTCTCTCTCTTCCTTCCACCCTTTGCTGCTGGGGGGGGGTGGGTGTGAATTTGGGGTCCCACTCGTGCCCCGCCCCCAACTCCCGTGTTCCCCCCCAGGGTCGCAGACGAACCTGAGAGAATCGGGGGACCTGCGCTCACAAGGTGGGTGCTGCCCCCCCCCATGGGGTCCCATAGCCCACCCCTGGGTGCCCCCCCCAATGGGGTCCCATAGCCCACCCCTGGGTGCCCCCCCCCAATGGGGTCCCATAGCCCACCCCTGGGTGACCCCCCCCAATGGGGTCCCATAGCCCACCCCTGGGTGCATATGGGTGCAATGGGGTCCCATAGCCCACCTGGGTGCAATATGGGGTGCCCCCCTTCCCACCCCCGGGTGCACCCCCATGGGTCCCATAGCCCACCCTTGGGTGCCCCCCCCCAATATGGGTGCCCCCCTTCCCACCCCTGGGTGCCCCACCCCCATGGGTCCCATATCCCACCCCTGGGTGCCCCACCCCCATGGGTCCCATAGCCCACCCTTGGGTGCCCCCATGGGTGCCCCCCCCTCTCTCCCCCCCAGTTGCCATCTACCTTGGCATCAAGCGGAAGCCCCCCCCCGGCTGCCCCGAGGCCCCCGCGCTGTGACCGGGCCGGGGCCGCTGCTGCTGCTGCCGAGTGCCCGGCGCCTGCCCCTGCCCGGCCTCCAGCTCTAGGGACCCCCCATGGGGCCTGGACCCACCGCTATGGGGCTTGGACCCCCCCATGGGGCCTGGACCCACCGCTATGGGGCTTGGACCCCCCCATGGGGCCTGGACCCACCGCTATGGGGCTGCGACCGCCCCTCTATGGGGCTGGGACCCCCCCATGGGGCCCGGACCCACCGCTATGGGGCTGCGACCCCCCCCTCTATGGGGCTGGGACCCCCCCATGGGGCCCGGACCCACTTCTATGGGGCTGGGACCCCCCTCTATGGGGCTGTGGCTCTGGGCCCCCCCCATGGTGTAATGGGGCCATGATGGAGCTGGGACCCCCCCCATGGATGCTGCATCCCAATGGGGGATGAGGTGGGACCCTGCCGCCCGCCGCCCCCCCCCCCATAGGTGCTCTGGGGCCATAATGAAGCTGGGACCCCATCACCCATGGGTGCCCCGGCTCCATTCCAGGGGATGCTGCAGCTTTGGGGTCCCCCCCCTGCTGCCCCAGGCCTGGGGGGCCCTTGGGGACATTGGGGGGGTCCCAGCTCCAGCCCCCCCCTCCCAGGGACCAGCAGCTCCAGCCCTTTGGGGGGGCTCCCCCAGCACCCACCTGTGGGGGGCCCCCCCTGTGCCCCCCTGCCTGTACATCTGTAAATAGGGGCCCTGGGCCCCCCCCCGTGTTCCCCCCGTGTCCCCTCCCCCGTGTCCCCCCCATTTTTAAGTTATTCCTGCCCTGGTCTGGATCCTGAACCCCCAAATAAACATAGGAAACCCTGGTGTCTGCAGCACCCATTGGTACCCACTGGTACCCATCAGCATCAGTTGGTACCCATTGGTACCCATCAGCATCCACTGGTACCCATCAGCATCAGTTGGTACCCATTGGTACCCATCAGCATCCACTGGTACCCATCAGCATCAGTTGGTACCCATTGGTACCCATCAGCACCCATCGGTACCCATCGGTATCTATCAGCATCTGTTGGTACCCATCAGCACCAGTGATACCCACTGGTACCCATCAGCATCCAGTGATTCCCACTGGTACCCATCAGCATCCAGTGATACCCACTGGTACCCATCAGCATCCAGTGATACCCACTGGTACCCATCAGCATCCAGTGATACCCACTGGTACCCATCAGCATCCACTGGTACCCATCAGCATCCATCGGTCCCCATTGGTACCCATCAGCATCCATTGGTACCCATTGGTACCCATCAGCATCCATTGGTACCCACTGGTACCCATCAGCATCCATTGACACCCATTGGTACCCATCAGCATCCATTGGTACCCATCAGCATCCGCCAACATCAGGACCCCCCCAGGGTGCCCCACTTTGGGGTCACCCCCACTTTCTATTCCCCAGCACCCCCAGAGCGGGTCCCTGTCCTTTGGGTACCCCTCTACCCCCCAGTATGCAGGTGCTGGACACTGGGGTCATGGTGGGGACCAGCAGCGTTTATTGAGGCTGGGCCTTGCTGGGTGCTCACAGGTGGGTTTAGGGCACCCATGAGTGGGTTTGGGGTGCCCGTAGCTGAGTTGGGTGCACCCATAGGTGCCGTCGAGCACCCATCGGCGATGCTGGAGCCCCAGAGGTTGGTTTGGGGCCCCCATAGGTGATGCTGCGCACCCATAGGTGAACCTGGGCCACCCACAGGTGGTGTTGAGCACCCATGGGTGCTGCGGGAGCCCCATGGAGGGCCGCGGGGGGCTCACTTCTGGGCAGGGATCATGGAGTCGATGGACTGCTTCTGCTCCAGCTTCTTCTCCATCTCCACCATGAGCTTGACCCCGTCCACCACCATCTGCACCTGCTCCACCTCCGAGAAGCCCAAGCGGTCGGCGTTGGAGATGTCGAACACGGCGCCCACGGCCGCGGTGTCCACGCCGCCTAACGCGTGTTAGCACATGTGAACGCATGTCGGTGTGTGTTAACACATGTCGGCGCGTGTTAGCACATGTTAACGCGGGATGTCGGTGCGTGTTAGCACATGTGAACGCATGATGTCGGCGCGTGTTAGCACATGTTAACACATGTCAGTGCGTGTTAGCACATGTTAACACATGTCGGCGTGTTAGCACATGTGAACACATGTCGGCGCGTGTTAGCACATGTGAACACATGTCGGCGCGTGTTAGCACATGTTAACACATGTCAGTGCGTGTTAGCACATGTGAACGCGGGATGTCGGTGCGTGTTAGCACATGTGAACACATGTCAGTGTGTGTTAACACATGTCGGTGCGTGTTAACACATGTCAGTGCGTGTTAACGCATGTCGGTGCGTGTTAACGCGCGTTAGCCCAGGGAACAGAGCCGGGCGCTCATGGAAGGGTTTTGGGGCAGTTGCAACCAAGGGGCAGAGGCACCTTCAGCTAGAGCACGTGTGCCCATATCCCACATCCCATATTCCCATATCCAATATCCCATATCCCACATCCCATATCCCATATCCCACATCCCATATCCCATATCCTACATCCCATATCCCATATCCTACATCCCATATCCCATATCCTACATCCCATATCCCATATCCTACATCCCACATCCTATATCCCACATTCCCTATCCCATACCACATATTCCCATATCCTACATCCCACATCCCATATCCCTATATTCAGTATCCCATACCCCCATACCCCATATTCCCTATCCCACATCCCTATATTCAGTATCCCATATCCCCATACCCATATCCCCTACCCCACATTCCTATACTCAGTATCCCATATCCCCTACCCACATCCCTATATTCAGTATCCCATACCCTTACCCCACATCCCTATACTCAGCCCCCCATCCCCTCCATCCCCATATCCCTGTATCCCCATCCCCTCCATCCCCATCCCCATCCCCATCCCATCCCCATCCCCACCCCCATCCCCACCCCATCCCATCCCCTCCATCCCCTCCATCCCCCTATCCCCGTGCCCATTCCCACCTGTGCCGCGCTTCTGGAGGCGCAGGCGGGTGAGGATCTCCTCGAACTTGGGGTGCTGGCTGAGCTGGGGCAGGCGCACGTGGACGCCGCCGCGCAGCCCCGTGCCCAGGTTGGACGGGCACGTCAGGATGTAGCCCAGGTGCTCGTTCCACATGAACGGGTGCCCGGCGGCCTTGAAGATCTCCTCGATCTGCGGAGCATCCAATGGGGAGCAATGGGGTGCGCGATGGGGCACACAGTGGGGCATCCAATGGGGCACGCAATAGGGCGCGCAATGGGGCACACGATGGGGGACTCAATGGGGCACACAGGGGGGCATCCAATGGGGCACACAATGGGGTACACAATGGGGCACACAATGGGACATCCATGGAGCACCCAATGGGGAACCCAATGGGGACACCCAACATGGGACACCTTGCAAGGCACACTAAACAATGGATCCCCAAAGCCCCCATATCCCATACCCCATACCCCATATCCCATACCCCATACCCCATACCCCATATCCCATCCCCCATATCCCATACCCCATATCCCATATCCCATACCCCATACCCCATATCCCATACCCCATATCCCATACCCCATATCCCATACCCCATATCCCATCCACACCCATACCCCCACCCACCACCCCCATATCCCATAACCCACCCCCCACCCCATCCCACCCACCTATATACCTGCCCCACGCGCCGCGCGCGCGCGCCGCCGCCCCGGCGCGCCGCGCCCGCGCCCGCGCGCGCGCCGCGCGCGCCCGCGCGCGCGCCCGCGCACCCCCGCCCCCCCCCGCGCCCCCTCCCCTCTATCCCACCCCACCTTCTTGAGGCCGACGCAGAAGCGCCGGAACACCTCCTTCATGTTGCCCCCCTTCTCCATGGAGATGACGCGCAGGTGATCCTCCTCGTTGACCCACACCAGGAAGGTCTTGTTGTCATTGTGCCTATGGGGCACAGCACCCGCCTCAGCCCAATGGGGCCCACTGAACCCCTTTAGGTGGAGGCCCCAGTGTGTGGGTGCCAATGGAGCCCATTGAACCCAGTCCATGGGTGCCCATTGAACCCGTGGGTGCCAATGGAGCCCATTGAACCCAGTCCATGGGTGCCCATTGAACCCCTTTAGATGGAGGCCCCAATGTGTGGGTGCCAATGGAGCCCATTGAACCCAATCCATGGGTGCCCATTGAACCCAACCCATGGGTGCCCATTGAACCCCTTTAGATGGAGGCCCCAATGTGTGGGTGCCAATGGAGCGCATTGAACCCAACCCATGGGTGCCCATTGACCCCCTTTAGGTGGAGGCCCCAATGTATGGGTGCCAATGGAGCCCATTGAACCCAATCCATGGGTGCCCATTGAACCCAACCCATGGGTGCCCATTGAACCCCTTTAGGTGGAGGCCCCAATGTATGGGTGCCAATGGAGCCCATTGAACTCAATCCATGGGTGCCCATTGACCCCCTTTAGGTGGAGGCCCCAATGTATGGGTGCCAATGGAGCCCACTGAACCCAGTCCATGGGTGCCCATTGAACCCAACCCATGGGTGCCCATTGAACTCAACCCATGGGTGCCCATTGAACCCAACCCATTGACCCCAACCCCTGGGTGCCCATTTAACCCAACCCATGGATCCCCACCCCTGGGTGCCCATTGAACCCCACCCATGGATCCCCACCCCATGGGTGCCCATTGAACCCCACCCATGGATCCCCAGGCCTGGGTGCCCCCGGGTGCCCCCGCACCAGATGCCGCGCGCGTCGGGCCAGTCGCGGGCCATGCCCGAGGCCAGCAGCAGGGGGGACACGGGTTTGTCGAACAGGAAGTGGTCGTCGATGAGCTGCTGCTGCTCCTGCTCCGTCATGGCCCGCAGGGGGTAGTACCGGCCCCGGAACTCCCCCTCCAGGCTGTTGAGCGCTGCGGGACCGCGGGACACGCTCAGAGGGGGCAACACGCGCCCACTTCGCGGTAAGACACGCCCACATTGCGACAAGACACGCCCACATTGAGACAAACCACGCCTGCATTGAGACAAGCCACTCCCACATTGAATTAAGACACGCCTACAAGACGGCCAAACCACGCCCACAAAACCACGCCCACGAGCAGGGAAGCCACGCCCTATGCAGCCAATTAACAAGTCCCAAGTACACGCCACGCCCCTTACACGCAAACCACGCCCCCTTTTTACATAACTCACGCTTACTTTGCACATAACCCCGCCCCTTAACCTATATATATATATATACACATATATGTATAACCCTGCTCCTCTCCCCTTGGCCTTAGCCACGCCTTCGTCATCCATAAGCCACGCCCCTTATCAAGCCACGGCCCCATAGCATTAAGCCGAGACCCTTATTCATAATGCACAAGGCACGATGCCTTACCAATAAACCACGCCCCTTAGCGATAAGCCCCGCCCTCCCCGGTCCAAGCCCCGCCCCTCACCGTTGACCGACAGCTTCTCGATGGCGCGGCGCTCCCCGCGGCTGCAGTGGGGGGGCAGCGAGTACCCGCGTATGCTGCGCCCGGTCCGCACGCGGCTGCTGAGCACGTACTTGGGGTCCAGGTCCTCGCCGCCCTGCCCCACAGCGCCCGTCAGACCCACATCGGGCCCGGCCCCATAGAGACACCCCCCTTAGACCCACACATAGCCCCTGCAACCTCCCCACAACCCCTAACCCCCCCATCCCCAGATATCCCCGCGATCCCGTGGATCCCCGCATCCCTAAGGGAACCCCGAACGATTCTCAGCCCCACAGCCCCCCGGTGCCCGCCCCATTGCTCCCATTGGCATCCCCCCCCACCCCACACACACACCTTGAGGTTCTCGTGGTTGAGGTCGGTTTTGTGCTTGTCGGTGGGTTTGTAGCCGCCGTGGCGATCCTGGATCACCGGATCAAAGAGATCCTTGAACACCTCGTACGACTCCTCGTCCCCCGCCACGCAGCCCACGGTCATGATGAACGGGTGGCCTGCGGGCAACGGAGCGGTGAGGCAGTGGGACGGGCGCTAGGACCCAGTGCGGCAGCGGGATGCGGCGCTAGGACCCAGTGCGGCAGCGGGACGGGCACTAGGACCCAGTGCGGCACCGGGATGGGCGCTAGGACCCAGTGTGGCAGCGGGATGGGCACTAGGACCCAGTGCGGCACCGGGATGCGGCTCTAGGACCCAGTGCGGCACCGGGACGGGCGCTAGGACCCAGTGCGGCAGCGGGATGGGCTCTAGGACCCAGTGCGGCACCGGGATGGGCACTAGGACCCAGTGCGGCTCCAGGATGCAGCGCTAGGAACCAGTGCGGCTCCAGGATGCAGCGCTAGGACCCAGTGCGGCACCGGGATGGGGCAGGGGACCCAGTGCGGCCCCAGGATGCAGTAGGAGCCAGTGCGGCACCGGGATGGGCGCTAGGACCCAGTGCGGCACCGGGATGCAGCGCTAGGACCCAGTGCGGCACCGGGATGGGCTCTAGGACCCAGTGCGGCACCGGGATGGGCGCTAGGACCCAGTGCGGCTCCAGGATGCAGCGCTAGGACCCAGTGCGGCACCGGGATGGGCTCTAGGACCCAGTGCGGCACCGGGATGGGCTCTAGGACCCAGTGCGGCACCGGGATGGGCTCTAGGACCCAGTGCGGCACCGGGATGGGCTCTAGGACCCAGTGCGGCTCCAGGATGCAGCGCTAGGACCCAGTGCGGCACCGGGATGGGCTCTAGGACCCAGTGCGGCACCGGGATGGGCTCTAGGACCCAGTGCGGCACCGGGATGGGCTCTAGGACCCAGTGCGGCACCGGGATGGGCTCTAGGACCCAGTGCGGCCCCAGGATGCAGCGCTAGGACCCAGTGCGGCCCCAGGATGCGGCGCTAGGACCCAGTGCGGGCGGGCAGTGCTGCTCCCACAAGCCCTGGGACCCCCTCGGGGTCACCCACCGGGGTTGTCGACGCCGGTCTGGATGACATCGTCCAGGGTGAAGCCGCTGGGGGTCTCCTTGTCCCGCAGGCGCTGGTAGAGCGCCGGGGTGAGCACCTTGGCCATGTGGTTGTTGTGCTTGGAGAGGTCGGGGAACTCCTCCTCGGCCGAGAACTTGAGCTTGTACTTGTTGTGGGTGTTGCTGAACGGCATGGCGGCGGCTGCGGGGCGAGCGGCGGCCATGGGGACAACGGCTCCGCATCGTGGGGAGCAATGGGGCAGCGCGTCCAGGCACTAGGACCCGGGGGGGTTCACCTGAGCCCGCTCACGGGGCAGGGTTTAGCGAGGTAGGCGTGGCCACACGGGGAAGGGGCGGGGCTTGCCCGAATGAGTGTGGTCTCCGTGTAGGGGGCGTGGCCGGGGTTCTTTATAGAGGGAGGGGGCGAGGCCGGGGTTATTTATGGAGGGGGCGTGGTCGGGGTTATTGGGGGGCGTGGCCGGGGTTATTTATGGAGGGGGCGTGTTCGTGGTTATTTATAGAGGGGGCGTGGCCGGGGTTATTTATGGAGGCGTGGTCGGGTTATTCATGAAGGGAGGGGGCGTGGCCGGGGTTATTTATGGGGGGGTTTTTGGGGGGGGTGGGGGTTTTTTTGGGGGGGGTGTTTTGGGGGGGGGGGGGTGCCGGGGTTGTTTATGGGCGGTGGGGCACCGGGACCGATCCTGGTCCAGGGGGGGTCCCGGTTCGGGGAGGTCCCGGTTCGGGGGGGTCCCGGTTCGGGGGGGTCCCGGTTCGGGGGGGTCCCGGTTCGGGGGGTCCCGGTTCGGGGGGGTCCCGGGGGTACCGGGGGAGGGGCGCGGGGGCTGTGGTCCCCGTTGGTGTCAATGAGAGGGTCCCTGGGAGGGGGTGCAGGGGGGGGTCCATGGCGGGGGGGGGGTACCTTGAGCGGCGCGGTCGGGTCCGGTCGGGTCTGGTCGGGTCGGGCCGGTACCGGGGGGGTGCAGGCGGCGGCAGCGGCTCCGGGCCCGGCTCTTATGGGCGCCCCCGGCCCCTCCCAGCGCAGGGGGTCCAGGGGGGGGCTCCGGACCGGGCGCTGCCGCCGCTGCCCGCGGGCACCGCGAGGACCCCCCCCCCTTTGGGACCCCCCCTCCGGTATCCGGTGTCCGGTGGGCGCCGGGCCCGGCACCTGCCACAGGGACCTCCCCCCCCACCCCAGCGGTGACCCCCATGGATGGGGGGGGGCAACAACAGGGGGACCCCAATATAGGGTGATGGGGGGGCAGGAAAGGGGGACCCACATAGGGGGTGCTGGGGAGGGGGTGCACAGGCAGGTATGGGGGGGGAGATGCATATAGGGGAGGGCATCCAGATATGGGGGTGCTGGGGGGGACAGGACCCTGCTATGGGGTGCTGGGGGGGGACAGAAGCTGGTTATGGGGCACTGGGGGGGGTCAGGACCCTGCTATGGGGTGCTGGGGGGGGGACAGAAGCTGGTTATGGGGCACTCGGGGGGTCAGGACCCCGCTATGGGGTGCTAGGAGGGGGGGCAGAACCTGGTTATGGGGCATTGGGGGGGGTCAGGATCTCCCCTATAGGGTGCTAGGATGGTGGCAGAACCTGGTTATGGGGCATTGGGGGGGGTCAGGACCCCTCTATGGGGTGCTAGGATGGGGGCAGAACCTGGTTATGGGGCATTGGGGGGGGTCAGGACCCCTCTATGGGGTGCTAGGATGGGGGCAGAACCTGGTTATGGGGCACTGGGGGGGTCAGGACTCCGCTATGGGGCGCTGTGGGTTGGGGGCACTGGGGGGGTCACAGATCCGCTGGCTCAGGGCAATTCAAGCCCCCCCCCCCAGGTATTTTTAGGCCCGATCCGGTTACAACCGGATCCAATATCGGGGGCGGGGTGGGTCCAGTGGGGGGGCCTGGGACAATTTCATTCTCTATGTGTCAGGAAAACAATAAAACTGAATCAAAGATTTTTTTAAATAATATTTTTAATGTAATGATATTCCATTATATCTCTGTTATTTTTGTTAACATTTTTTTCTATAAAATAGAATAGTGCACAAGTGCTACTTTACAGTTGATCTAGTAGCCCAGTGCCTTTACTGGGCTCTGCCTTGCAGGATGCCAAGTACCAAACCTGCAAGTCTGGTCCAACCTGGTACTTTACATGTGGATTTAATTTTAAGCATGTGGCAAGTGCCATTAATTCCAAAAAGATCACTCATGTTCTTAAAGCCCAAGCTCAGGTGCTTCCCTTGTCTGGGGTTAGACAACTTGGCATCTTATAAGACTAAACCCAGAGGACTTGATCCTATAAACCTTTTTTCATGTGATTACCAGAGAGCTCCTATAATTACTCACAAGGACATATAAAATAGATGCAGTGAATTATATAGAAGATACCCATGGCCTAGGATCTTGTGTCCAGTATGTGCATCTAAATTATTCTCTGCTTCACAAAAATCCTTTTTCAGGTGCCACTTATTCTTTTCCAGGCATTGGTATCAGCTGTACTAAGAACAGTGGCAAGGAGGTTTGCCAGCAAAGCTGTTCAGGTTCAGCTTTAGCTGCAAGACTCCTACAGGGCAGATGGCTTTCCAGCCACCCCTCCCCTGTGCTGGAGAGCTGATGATTTGAGCCTGAGGGAAACAAATCTGCCACGTTCCAGCACCTCCCCAGGTGCTATACCCTGGCGCTTCCCCAGGGATTCCCACACCCCTTCCTTCTGAGAAGCCTCTAGGGATCTGCTTGGGCAACCCACTCCAAGGCCCTACCAAGGGAATTCTGAAACATTCTTCCAAAGCCACCTTTTATCTAAGAAGAGAATCTCATTCTCAGCCTAACTGCACTCCCCTCTTTTTAAGGTTAAATCTGTTTATTTCAGAAATAAATAATCCTTATAGTTACTAACAAACATCAATGTTAACTTCATAGTAAGGAGATAAATCCCACAGCATTTTCCCTCTACAGGAGGAATAACATGTATCTTAGAGACACAGCATTCACGATCAGGCCTTGGCAGCTCAAGAGGCACATGCTGTAAAACCTCTTTCCAAAGATGCATGCTAGCAGCCAGATGTAGGTCAAACACACAGTAGCCAAGAAAAGCAAACAAGCAAAACAATGGGCTGGATAACACAGAAAGGGTGGCAGCACTACAAGTAAGGTCCCTCTCAAGCAGCCTAGGTATTTCAAGCCAATGCCATCTCAGCTGTCTGAGCTGTCCAAGCTTTCCACACACTGAGCCCTGAGATGACCTGCAGTCACACTGCAGAGGCTCTGAGGAGTTCATCAGCACAACCCATTCCTTCAGCTTTAATGGCCTACTGTAGTGATCAAAACAGCCTAGCCCCAAAGTCATCATAACTCTACTTTCACAAATACACCTAATACAGCTGAGCCTACACACAGGTGGGAAAATCACTGCTAAGTGGCTGTGCTGTTTCTGAAATAACAACAGCCTTGTGTCTGCGGGTTGCTGCACATGCAGCCTACATTCCCACTCTCAGAGATGAGACCCAGAGAACTCAGAGATTTAAGTTTCCAAAATTGCCTTATCTTGTTCAGTTGCTACTTCTGCCTTAGCCTGATGACCAGGGCCAGAGGGGTCTGGATTCAATGGGCTTTTGATAAAAGCCCAGAGAGGTTCCAAAGCCCAATGGCTCCTTCACACAGCTTTCTGGCAGTGTGGCAAACCAGCTCAGCCACACCAGAACCGGGAGTAATCTCAGGTGATTCATATGAGCAATCTTAGCTGGCTAACACAGTTCTCTTGGTAAAACTGTGCATATAAAATACTTGTAGTGACCTGTTCCAGATCCCACAAATGAAAGAGAAACTATTTACACGAAGTTAAGCCTGTAAATTCTAGCAGCGTGACTGTAGAGCTAAGCAGCAGCAACAATGTTTTTGTTTTCTTGACTGGACTATTTATGGAATAGTATTTGCTTTTCTAGAAATGAGTGTCTTTTATTCCCCAGTCCCTGGAGCAAG
>NW_026902203.1:0-97484 GCF_033783945.1 Neopsephotus bourkii | reverse complement strand
TAATTTTCCACTTCTGACTTAGGAGTTCAGCTTCTGTCACAGCTTCCAAATTTGCTGATCCTGTTTCAGATGGAAGGAATGGTTTGTCTACCCGAAACTGCTTGACTCCCACTTTCTCCAGCATGGTTTGTGCAGCACAAACTCAGTTCACATAGCACTCAATTCGTATGGCACAAACTGAAGAAAATTCTCCTCCTCCTCCTTTTTTAGCAGTTGCCATTTTTCTGGGAATCATCAAAAGTTTGGGGGAATCTCCCACCACTGGAGAAGTAGGAAGGTGTTGTGGTTTAAGTCCAGTCAGTCAGTAACTCAGAATTATGCAGTTGCTGTTCGCTCACTCCCCGCCGCCTTCCTCCCCCAGCTCCTGGAGGGATGGGGAGAAGAATCGAAAGAATGTAATTCCCATGGGTTGAGATAAGAACAGTCCAGTAACTAAGGTATAACACAAGCCACTACTGCTGCCACCAATAATAATAATGATAAGAGAAATAACAAGTGAAGAGAATACAACTGCTCACCACCTGCCGACCGATACCCAGTCTGACCGAGCACTGATCTAGCCCATCTGGGTAACTGCCCCCAGTTTACATCCTGGGCATGAGGTGCTGTGGTATGGAATACCTCTTTGGCTAGTTTGGGTCAGGTGTCCTGTCTCTGCTTCCTTCCGGCTTCCCCTCCTCCCTGGCAGAACATGAGACTCAGAATGTCCTTGGTCAGAGTAAACATTACTGAGCAGCAACTAAAAACATCGGTGTTATCAGTGCTGTTCCCAGGCTGAAAAGTCAAAAACACAGCACTGCGCTAGCTATTACGAAGGAGAAAAATGACTGCTCCTGCTGAACCCAGGACAGAAGGTTTTTCCATGATGCCTCAGGTGCAAATATCAACTGCTAATGGAACTGTCACCTTGGTGACTGCATTGGTAATAGCCAAATTCTTCTTCCCAAGCAGAGATCTTGATTGTCTGTGTGATCTCTGATGCACCATTAATTTTATTGTATTGAGGCACTAGGAATAAAATTGATTTTCTATTTTTGCTTAAATTGATTTGTGCCCGTAGCTGTGACTCTCTCTACATGAACTCTTTCTGCTGAACTCTGCAAAAATAATAATAAATAGCATTAATAGCAAAAGATATTCTTGGAGACAGATAACTATCACAGGAGAGGTGCAAGAAGCAGACAAAACCCCTTCTATATTCCGAAGTTTATGCCTGTTTCTCAATGATCACACATGCCCTGATGCTGGCTAATTGATATTACTGAAGTCATAAATTGCAGCACAAATTGTAGTTCTGATGTGTTAAATTAAAATGAAATTAGAAACCCAAAATGTCAAGAAATCCATTTCAGGTCACACACAATTTACTGTCACTCCTATTTCAGCATATTCAGTAGCTAATAATCATATTCTCTTCCCTTCATCTGGACAATCTGATAAAGTCAATGAATGCACATGAAGAGTCTTCATATTTAGCATTCAAAGAAAGGCCTAGTCTTGGAAAAGGAGCAGCTGTCAAGTGGAGTTTTCTTTTTTTTTTTTTTCTTTTTTTTCCTTAACACTCAGCTTTGATTGTCATTAGTTCTTTTCACTGCTGAGATGAATAAAATAAGACAGCAGTATTGTTTAACAAATGGTGCCCACAGCTTTCATCAGTAGTGTTTACTGCATTTCCGTGTGAAACTGCCGCTCCAGTCCTGACCTATATTTAGCTTTTATTGAGGCCACAGCTCTTGCACTTTCTTCGTGTTTGATTTAGGGAGGGTTGTAATGATCTATTCCATCACATTTTCTTCCTTGCACTAATGTATTTAACCCTCCCCAAAAGATGTAGTGCTGTTTACCCTTATATGGAGGTGAGAACCACAGCTCAGAAAGGTGAAGAACAACTTCTCCAGGGCATCTAGAGGCAAGACAGAATCATAGAATAGTTAGGGTTGAAATGGACCTTAAGATCATCTAATTCCAACCCCCCTGCCATGGGCAGGGACATCTCACACTAAACCATGTCACCCAGGACTCCATTCAGCCTGGCCTTGAACACTGCCGGGGATGGAGCATTCACAGCTTCCATGGGCAACCCATTCCAGTGCCTCACCACCCAAACAGTAAAGAATTTCTTCCTTTTATCTAATCAAAGCTTCCCCTGTTTAAGTTTTAACCCATTACTCCTTGTCCTGTCACTACAGTCACCAGTGAAGAGTCCCTCCCCATCCTTATAGGCAGGCCCTCTTCAGATACTGGAAGGCTGCTATGAGGTCTCCACGCAGCCTTCTCTTCTCCAGGCTGAACAGCCCCAACTCTCTCACGCTGTCTTCATACAGGAGGTGCTCCAGCCCCCTGATCATCCTCGTGGCCCTCCTCTGGACTTGTTCCAACAGTTCCATGTCCTTTTTATGTTGAGGACACCAGAACTGCACACAATACTCGAAGTGAGATCTCACAAGAGCAGAGTAGAGGGGCAGGATCATAGAATCATAGAATAGTTAGGGTTGGAAAGGACCTTAGGATCATTTACTTCCAACCCCCCTGCCATGGGCAGGGACACCTCACACTAAAACGTGCCACCCAAGGCACTGTGCAACCTGGCCTTGAACACTGCCAGGGATGGAGCATTCACAACTTCCCTGGGCAACCCATTCCAGTGCCTCACCACCCTAACAGTAAAGAACTTCTTCCTTATATCCAATTGAAACTTCCCCTGTTTAAGTTTGAACCCATTACCCCTTGTCCTACCTCTACAGTCCCTAGGGAAGAGTCCCTCTCCAGCATCCTTGTAGGAGGATCACCTCCTTCAACCTCATTTTTGATGCAGCCCAGGATATGGTTGGCTTTCTGGGCTGCAAGCGCACAATGAAGCCAGCTCACATCCAATTTCTCATCAACCAACACCCCCAAGTCCTTCTTATGGCCACTCTGAATCTCTTCTCTGCCCAACCTGTAGCTGTGCCTGGGATTGCTCCGACACAGGTGTAGGACCTTGCACTTGGCTTGGTTGAACTTCATAAGGTTGGTATTGGACAAAGATGTTGAACAAGACTGGCCACAGCACTGATCCCTGAGGGACACCACTCGTTACTGGTCTCCAGCCGGACATTGAGCTGTTGACCACAACTCTTTGTGTGCTGCCATCCAGCCAGTTCTTTATCCACTGAGTGGTCCATCCATCAAATTGATGTCTCTCCAATTTAGAGACAAGGATGTCGTGTGGGACAGTGTTGAACACTTTGCACAAGTGCAGGTAGATGAAATCAACTCTCTACCCCTGTTCATCAGTTCTGTAGCCCCATCATAGAAGGCCACCAAATTGGTCAGGCAGGATTTCCCCTTAGTGAAGCCATGCTGGCTGTCAGCAACCACCTTGTTGTTTTTCATGTGCCTTAGCATGCCTTCCAGGAGAATGTGCTCCAAGATTTTGCCAGGCACAGAGATGAGACAGACTGGTCTATAATTCCCTGGGTCTTCCATTTATCCCTTCTTGAAAATGGGGTTTATATTTCCATTTTTCCAGTTTTCAGGAACTTCACCTGACTGCCATGATTTTTCAAATATGATGGACAGTGGCTTAGGAATTTCGTTTGCCAGCTCCTTCAGGACCCACGGATGGATTTCATCAGCTCCCATGGACTTAAACTTGGGACTCAGTTTTGGAGGCCAGGTCTCCTGCAGCCTGGTGGAGCTCGTCTTAAGGGGAAAAGCTGCTTTGGCAGGCCTTTTCAAGGTCCTACCCCTTTGACCTGGAAGATTCATGAAAAAAACTATCTGAGCTCCAGAGGCCTTAACCACCTCTCCCAGGTCTCTGTTAGTACTTCTTAATGTTCTCTGGGCTACCGCTATCTATATCACTAGCACCCACATGGATCACTAGAAGTGGGTAATAGTCAGTGGGACTTTCTCATCCAGGCAGCCTCTCTGCAACATCACTGATCCGTGCCCCTGGAAGGCAACACACCTCCCTTGAGACTGGGTCAGGCTGACAGAAAGCTGCCTCTGTGCCTTTTCAAAGTAGAGTCCCATCCCACTATGACCTGCCGCTTCTTCCTGGCAGCACCAGTAGAGATCTTCTTTACCAGTGCTTCAGCCGGTTGTCCCTTTGGTGTGGTGTTTCCAAAGTAGCCCCCTGCAGAAATGCAAAGTGGTTCTGGGTGGGGATATCAGCCCAGGAAGCTGGAGGAAGCCCGTTTCTGTTGGCTTTTTTTTTTTTTTTTTTTTTTTTTTTTTTTGCTTTGTTTTCTTTTGTTACTAGCTCCCAGCTTCCTGGATCAACACCGTCCTCCTTTTCTATATGAGCTATGGTGGACACTTGGTCCACCACTATGGTGCCTCAAGCCCTGCACAGTTTGGGCCTGGGGAAGGAGTCCAGTTCCCTCTCACCTTCCCTGATACCTTTCAGCCTATTGATAACGTCCCGCAGCTCAGCCCCTGCTGGAGGACCTCCACCAGGGCACACCGAGCACAGCCCTGCCCACTGTGCACCCTCCCCTCACCAGACCAGTGCAAGTACTCTACACTCTGCACTGCAGCCTCCCCTCTGATAGGCTCTGCCTGGTGCCGACCCTGCCACTGCCAGGGCAGCCAGAACACAGCCTCCGGGCCCCCGGGCCCAACAGGACACTGGAACAAGGGCTCAATCAGTAGTTCCAGGTGTGAGAAACATGCTCATATTTAGAATAAATCATCTGGGGACAAAGTCAGTGGAACAAAGGTTTATTTACAGTGCTGGTTGTGTGCCTTCATATCCTGCATGCACACTTGTGTGTTCAGAGTCAAAGTTTCTTATTGTCAAGCATTTTACGTATTCATAGGACTTCCAGGAAGACAAATCCCACCTCCCGATGGCTGATGCAATCTTCATTCTTTCTTCTGTGCATACCCAGGAGGGTCTTTTAGGAGCTAGTTGGTAAAGGCTAGTAGTCTTTTTTGAACTTTTGACCTACTTAACCCTATGCATGTGCCTAAAGCCCCTGTCATATAACTTGTTCTGTTACTTCCAGATTAGATGTTGGTTTGGTCAAGCATGACTGCCATATGTCCTATGTCTGGCCATGTTTGTTTCACAGTTTCAGGAACTTACATTCTTCCCATCAACCTACGTGATTGTCCTTAAGCAGGATACAATGCAAAAACAAAGATAAAGCAAGCTTTTGCTGAAGCAAACTATTTATGTTGTTAATCACACAGGTGAGAATCTGTGACCTTGTGCTTGTCCTTGCTTCTCACTAAGAAATCCTGGCACATGGGCATGCTTCTCTGTCTGAAACAGACCATGGACGGAAGTGAGCGTATATTGCTGGAGATGTTTGGCTTGGAAGGAAGAAGTTGCTGAATGTGGCAACTGGGATTTAATTCTGGTGCAGATTGAATTCACTTAGGTTTCATAGTGGTGAAGGTCCAATGGCTTGTGCTTCTGTTCTCATAACCCCTTCCAAGTGCTGCAGTGCTGAGTGACTAGCCACTCCAATGGCTTTTACCAGAATCTCTGTTTTTGCCTCCCAAAGAGAAACCCCACTTTTTCTGAGAGTATTGGAACCAGAGAGATGAAAGCCAGATACATTCAGGGAAAGGATATATACTGTTTCAGTGATTAACTGTGGAAAGGGAAGTCTTGGAGTGGACTGGACACTGCTAGTCTAATAAAACTTTTTCATGAAAGGGGGTGACATGCTGAAAGGGCAGCCATCTTACTATTGCCCCACTGAAACCTTCCACTTTCCATATGTAATCTCACTGGAGGGCTGATTTGGACCGTCCATTTGTGGACTTCATTCTGTCATTGCATCTGCTCTACATATGTGAAATATCTTGCAAGAGGGGAGATATAGGATAGATATAAGGAAGAAGTTCTTACCTGTGTGGGTTGTAAGGCCCTGGCACAGGTTGCCCAGAAAAGCTGTGGCTTCCCCATCCCTGGCAGGGTTCAAGGACAGGCTGGAGAGAGCTTGGAGCAACCTGGTTTAGTAGAAGGTGTGCCTGCCCATGGCAGGTGGTTGGAACTGTATGAGTTTAAGGTCCTTTCCCTAGCCATTCTGTGATTCTATGATGAGATAATCTGTATTGCTACAACTTCTCTGTACTAGAAGATTGATGCTTCTTCATAAGGAGAGATGTGAGGAAACCTGGTTAGCTGTCTTATTATGAACCAAAACGCTTGCAATCTCTAGAGCAACAAGCTTAGATACTCAGGCACTCACAGCATTTAACAAATGCGTACCCTATCCTTTCTTAGCACCAAAACGTTTGTTTGTTTTCTTCATATGGCTTCTTCTGCTGGCCATTTTTCATAGTTTTGACCAGTTTAATAAAAAGTCTGGAGCTCTTTCTCTCCTCTGATTCAGGTGGGTATCACAAGTCACTGCCCTTCAAAATAACAATTTGGCCATTAGCAGCTTGCTGAGCTGACGCTGGCTCTTCATTTCAGACCTTCAGTTATTTGACTCTACAAAATCCTAAACAATAGCCTGTGCTACAAAGCTGCAGAAAGCTGACTGTGATCCTGCCTTCATTACAGCATTTTCTTATTCCCAGGCTGTTTCCTTGCCTCCAATACTATACTTTTCAGTCTCTCCAGCAACACCAGTAACTGCTTCTCTTTAATTTCCTGTGCTTGTTGAAAATCATATGACTTAAAAGTATTGTCTCTAAGTCTAGAAATGCATATGTCTTCATGCTGAATGCCCATGATCAATTATTAGGACTAAGAACTGGGAAGAAGACTTATTTCCCTGCATAAAACTTGCAGATCTTGTAAGCTGCACCCCAAAGTAGAGGAAGGGTCAAGTCTGTAATTTAGCAGCAATGAAACCTGAAGCTGTTGATACCCTGTTTGCTGCAGGAGAAGAGAAAGTCCATATGTTTATGATAAACACATTCACTATTTTGGATTTTGCAAGTGAAATTGAAGGCATATTTCATTTAGTGCTTTTTTCCCCTTTTCTCCCTCATAGTGTGACTGTAAGGCGGAGTTAAGGCTCCTTGAATGCTTTAACTGCATTTACATGCATTAAGATATATAAAGTGCAACACTAACTTCCCTGTGCTCCTGATGCTCATTTCTGGGGACTTACACCATCTGTGCAATTTAATTTATCAACATGTACTCTGCCCTTTAACTCCATCTTAATGCCACTCATGTGAGAATCCATAATGTACTCTAACACCACAGACCACTTGATGGCTTAAAGTTGAGTTGTTTTGTTTTTTTTTTTTCTTCTGTTGGTTTATAAATACTCAATTAAGTTGATAACTGTTCCCAGAGCTGACTTCATTTAAAATTTGCCTGCAAAGGGATTTATTTGGTTCTAATTTCTATAGTAGCCCTTTTCCATGACCTGCTCCTTTTAGAACTGTGCTAGCCATTAAACTGCTTCTGGTCAGGTTACAAACAATGGTGGAATAAATTGGTGATAGTTTTGGACTCTCCTGGTACTATGTTAAGTGTGGGCTGCTCTGACCTCAGTAACATCTGTTTTTTCATCCACAACCTAAATGGGCTGCAGATGTGCTTCTTAGGGTAGAATTTAACCTATGGCATAGAGGAGCAAGTGCTTCCAGTGATGAAGACAGTCTCAGGATGTTCTGACAATAAATATCAACAAAATAATATTCAATACTGCAGTGACAGCTGGACATAATAGCAGTGAGCATATGTTCCTATATGAATCCTTCTATACAAATAGCCCTAGCTTGTGAATTCTCCCTATATTGAGCAGAGCTTCTAATAAGCTTGAATTTTTGCTCATACAGACATAGCAACATAGGTATTTATATATATTTTAAAAATCCATGGGGAAAGTAAATAATTTTTTCTTTGCTTATACTAAAAAAAAAAAAGTGGTTTAGTATTATTTACACACTAGGGGGAAGAGGTTTAACCAATGCTATTTGAGCAAAAGGTTAATGCTCTTCTTCTGTACTTCTCAGAAGCAAAATACATCTTTTTTTTTCCTGGGGGCAATCTTTTAGTTACTTAGTGGATTCTGATTCAAGATTTGGGAATGCACTAGCTACCTCATGTTTCAGTAGTCTCCCAGATAAAGGAACCAGTAAAAAGTAAGTTCATGAACTCCCTAGAAATACTTCCTTGAATCTCTCTTTGCTCCGTTCTCCTCAGCTAGCTATATTCTTTGTGATGTTCTTATCTCCTGCTTCCTTGGATCTTGGGCCTTTGGGATGGTTTAGAGACCAAGGCCTCTCACTTTTCTTATCTCTGAACAAAATGCTTCAATCAAAATGTATCTGTCTCTATCTGTCTGGTTGGTTGATTCTTTCCCTGGCATTCCTCCCTTGACTGACTATGCAGAAGGGAGTCAACAGAGTCATCTATGAACACTCTCCCTTGCCTTGCCATGTCAGTCTGGAAGTCACAGATTGCAAAATTCCATTATATGTTTCTTCTGTTGCCAAGAATTTGCTCTGCTATGTTCCCACCATGAGCTCATATACTTTCCTGCAGATAGATAGGTGTACACACGTGTTCCATGGTTTGAAAGCAGTTACTTTTAGGAAAATATAAAGAAGTGGTACTTAACGAGTTTCAAGCCTCTCTGCCATGGTTTGAAAGCTGTTACTTTTAGGAAAATATAAAGAAGTGGCACCTAACGAGTTTCAAGCCTCTCTGCCATCTCATCTGAATGACTCTCCCTTGCCCAAATGGAGATTGGTAACAAACGGTGTCCCTCAGGTGTCTCTACTGGGACAGGTATTGTCCAATATCTTTATTAATGACACAGACAGTGGGACTGAGTGCACTCTCAGCAAGTTCTTGGATGACAGCAAGATGAATTTTCTCTCTACAACATCTCGGTAGTCCCCTTGTGTAACCTGAATTTGTTTTCAGTATCTCTCAAAGTAACTTTTTTTTTTTTCCTTCTAAGTTCCAGAAAGAGAACTTAGAACTTTCTTCTAAGATCTAGAAAGAGCTCCCTGTTTAGTGAAGCTACCCCTTTGCCCTGCTTGAATTTTATACATGGGAATTTCCTGTTCCTGTGTCTATTAAAGATAGCTGTTGACAAGCAATACCCTTGAAAGCAAATTCCCAGGGGACCTCACAAACTAGTTTCTTGAGCAGACCAAAATCTCTTCTTCCAAAATCCAGGTAGCAGCTCTGCTGATAGTTTTTCTCATACCAGCAAAGACTTTAAACTCAATCATTTAATGATCATTGCGGCCAACAGCCACCAATCTCTACATCACCCACAACGCCATCTCCATTTACAAAAACCAGATTTAGGAGGGCATATTTCCTAGTCAACTCCCTTAGTTACTGAATCAAAATGCAATCTTCAATATTATTCATGAAATAACTCCGCCATTTTGTGTCTGTTACATGTTATTTCCAGTTAGCATCTGGGAAGTTGAAGTTGCCCATAAGAACAAGGGTAAATGAGACTTCCCTTAATTGTTTCTAGAATAAACATACAGTGTCACCATCATCCCTGGGTGATCTGCAGTAGACTCTTGCAATAGCTTCCACTTTATTTGGTTTTTCCCCTATTTCTTACTCAGAGGCTTTCAATGATATCCTCAACTGCAAGTGCTGTCCAGTCCATCCCCTCCTTTATATACAGTTCAACCCCTCCACTGCACCTGACCTGCCTATCTCTACTGAAGAACCCATAACTGCTCATCACAGTGGTCAATTTACAGGTCTCTTCACACCACATCTCATTTATATGAGTGATGATGTATCTTCTAGCTCCTCTTGTAAATTCCTCATACTTCATGCAATAGTGCAGAAATGTTTCAAAAGTTCTCCAGTGTACTTAGTACATTGTGCAGCAGAGTGAAAGCCCTCAGTAGCACTCCATCCCTCACTGTCATGATATCCCATAGCTTACCACTAGTAAGCCTGATTTTTATCCCTTTCCCCCTTTGAACCTAGTCTAAAGGTCTTTCAGTCATCTCTGCTAACTTCTGAACAAAAATATTTTTCTCCCATTAAGAAATGTAAATCCTGTCAGCCACAGCAAGCTTGATGTTCTATAGGTGACCTGTGATCAAGACCCCAGAATTCTGCTGGTGTCACCAGTCTCAGAGCCAGGCATTGATAACCTGGGTCTGCCTGTTTGTTTTGAAGTCATTTCCTACAACTTGGGAGGGTAGAGAAGAATACTGCCTGCACTTCCAATCCCTTCTGCAACCTGAAGAAGGACCTGAAGTCTCTTTTGATTGCCTGTGGGCTTTTCACTATGACTTTGTTGGTACCCATATGACAGAGCAATAGCTGATAATAATCTGAGGACCATAGAAGGCTAGGAAATTGCCTGCTAATTTATTTAGCTTGACTCCCAGGGCAGCAGCTAACTGGAAGGCAGCTGTGGTCAACAGATCAGACTCTGTTCTTCTCAGAATGGAGTCACTTAAGACAATAACATATATTTTTCTTCATAGAAGAGGTAATGGTACAGATAATAGGCTGACCTGACCTTGGTGACTCCTTTAACATAGGTGGATCATTATGTACTTCATCATGACCCTATCTTTCCAATTACAGAGCTTTACAGCATTACATTTCTGAGCATTACAGATCTGCCCTCATTCCAGACTAAGAGCTGCTTCTCTTTTTAGCTCTCAGCTGCGGTGAGTGCTTGGTCCTATGTTTTTCTCCAATTTCACCTTCACCTTTTTTACAGGTGGCTCAGGAGATGCCATTATTTCTTTCTCTTCCATCACCTAACTGATCTTCGAACAAACATTGTCAAATCTCAGTGACTGTCCTTCTTTCCATAGTCCCCCTCTCTAGTACTGACCTCAACTGGGGAAGAAGGATAAAACAATCAAGCTTGATTTGGAGGCTTGCAACTGACCTCAAAGTGGAGAGTGTTTGCACAAAGACAGGCAGGGCCCTGAGGGCCTGGGGAAAGTCCTGGTTATGGAGGGATGCTTCTCATCAAGCCTGTGGTGTGAGTCTGTGCAAGGTTTCTGCTGTATATGTCATACCTTGTAAAGGGAGGACTGTCCAGGGGACAGGAAGGCTGGTTTACATTATAGAAGAATCCACTTTCCCTGAGTTTTCTCTCAGATGCTCCCAACATGACATGACCAACCAATGACACATACAATAGATTTTTTTTTTTCAGGATTATTTCACCTGATGTGTCTATCTCCTTTATTAGCACTTCTGTTTTCACATTTTCCCCTGGATTCGCTGAGAGACCTTGCTATTTCTGGGATAATTTTTTTTCACTTGCCTGAGGTATGAGCAGTCAGAGAGCATTTCCTTTTCAGTGGTGTTAATTCGGACAAAATACAGACATCCAAACCAGGCAAACAGCAGTTTGGCACATGCAGCTCTCCCACCATTTTCAAAGCTCTCGGCTGTCATCTTGCTCTAAAATCATGCTTGTGGTGTTGCATGTTCTCTAGTTTTCATGCTTACAAAATCTGTCCTGATTTTCCTTTAGATTAATACTTTTTCAGAAGTCAACCTCGTGTGGATAATCTGTGTCTCAGGTAGTTCTTCAAAGTGGGGAACATCCTGCCACTGAATTCAGAGGTTGCTCCTCTTGAGGTTATAGTGTAGTGGTATTGTCACCAAACTCCAGGAGATAAACTCTCCAGCCAGAATGATGGGTTTGTAACTGACCTGACTTTATTATGGTACCGGGTGCATGGGGGATCGATCCGCTTGTCCCACACATTGAAGAGACAGTTTACAGCTCATGTATCATCATTACATACACATTCATCATAATTCTGTGAAATCCCCACCCAGTTCCTTCCTGTTATTCGTTGCATATGGTAACTTGGGCAGATAAGGCTGTGGGGAAGGGGCTGTGAGCTTGAGGAGTTTTCTTTGAGGGTTGCAGTGTTTGTCTGGGGAGAAATACCCCCACTTGGTTTACCCTTCTATGGAAATCCATTAGTTAAGGACACTGGAATGTGTTTAGTGTTTCCAATTAACTACATGTTCTTGTTTGGGCTAATTTATGACTGTGAGAGGCTCCTTGAGCTGTCTTCTTTCACAGCTGTTTACCTATGTGTCAGGCCTTACCAACACTGAGGAAGGCCTACATTGGTTTGAGAGAAGACATCTGGTTCTTTTGTTGCATGCCTTCCTTATCTCTATATCCTCTATACACAGTCTCTATCTGTAAAGTCTCTATGCCCAATAAAATTCTAGTTTTAAGAATCTTTGTGGCACTGTGTCTAAGTCTCTGTATTATGAAATACTAATTTAATTTGGTTTCAATTATACAGTGAAATAAGTAAAGGACTAAGCTATTCTTTATCTTCAGTGGGGATGGAGAACTAGAAATAGATTTAAAAAGCCAGAAGGATAATTATAGAAGGCATTAAGAGAAACTTTCTGGTGGCAAATACACTGCTGGCCCAAGTTCCATTAGACGTGTTTTTAAAATTCTCCAGATGCTCCTACATTGCCCAAACCAAACCTGACTAAACTCCTAATTTTCTGGATCCTGTGCAAGTGCAGCAGGAGTTTCTTTCCTTTTGGTAAGAGGCCTACCCTGATCTTTCAGAAGACAATTGCATAAACCAAATAGTCTGGTAGGGTTTATGAAGCAATCAGACTGTAAAACAGGATAGAGAGTTATGTTGTATTTATCCACTCCATGCTGTGCCTCAGCTTTGTGGTCTAATCAGTAGATTATTAAGAGTATATATTTCATGTTAATTATGATAGGGCAAAAGGAGAATTTGATTACTGTTAGAATCTTAGTCTTGCCAAGTGCTCTACTCAGAAAATAAATAACCAGAACCGAATAGCCTCGGGCCAGTTTTAATTCACTCATGTAGAAAAATGGTTTAATACTCCTTACTGGCAGTCAAAATAATAATCGAGTTATAGACAATTCACAAATGTGCTGTCAAAGTAAACGTGATCATAATTAAAGACTATATTCTTTCAGGTGTCGTGGTTTAACCCCAACCAGACAGCTTTCACTCACTCACTCACTCCCCCCCTTTCTTGCCCTCCCCCTACTCCTGGAGGGACGGAGAGGAGAATCAGAAAGAATGCAACTCCCACGGGTTGAGATAAGAACAGTTTAGTAACTAAGGTATAACACAAATCACTACTGCTACCACCAATAATAGTAATGATAAAGGAAATAACAAGGGAAGAGAATACAACACCCCGTCACCAGGCAACCAGTAACTTGCCCCCCCAGCCCGACCAAGCATCAACGGATACCTCCTCCAACGCTGCAGTTGCACTCGCCCTTCTGGCTAACTCCCCAGTTATACCCTGGGCATGACGTGCTGCGGTATGGAATACCTCTTTGGTCAGTTTGGGTCAGGTGTCCTGTCTCTGCTTCCTTCCGGCTTCCCCTCCTCCCTGGCAGAGCATGAGGCTCACAAAGTCCTTGGCCAAACCAAAACATCATTTTTATCAGCTCTGTTCCCAGCCCGAAAGTCAAAACACAGCACTGCACCAGCTACCAAGAAAGAGAAGAAATGACTGCTACTGCTAAACCCAGGACATCAGGGAATTTTTTTTTTATGGCATCCCATGATAAGCATAATTAAACTCCTTAGTAAGCTGAATATTTAAGCTGAGTTAGAATTAACCTATCACACATCAAAAAATGCTGCTGCTGAGGTGTAAAAAGGAGCTTAGGATCTGTGATAGCTGGAAACATGTGAGACTTATGTAAGAAGCTCCTTTTCCCTGGCAGTCTTCCCATCCCTTTTGTAGGACCAGAACACAAAACATCCATTCTTGTGCATATCTTCCTATCAAAGGAACTGACTAGGGTAGGGAAAAATCTAAGCAAAGAGTTCATGCTGGCTAACTATCAAAACATTCAAGCTTCAACCGATTCACATCTTCACTGGAAAGCCCTTTCAACTGAAAATCTTATTCAGCTTAATCTCTGTAAGACTTCTAGCTGTTGTAAAATGGACTTAAAAAGAGGGAGAATGTCCATCACTTGGCCTGAAGGAGAATCAGGTCATTCCCTTGCCTCTCCTGAGCAGAAAGCCCAGACAACATTGTCAAGAGTGACTACCTTTCCTCTCTGTGCTGTCACAAAACCTGGAAAAATGTTTCCTCCTGCAAAACACAAAAGGTTATCAGCCATTTTCTTGTCCTTGTTGGACTGATACCAGAAATCAGCTGCAAGCTTCAAATCCAGCTAAAACTAGCCTAGCATCCCAATGAAAGTGTCATAGAAAAAAGAAAAAGAAAAAAATGGCTTATCTGGGGAGATAGTAAGGATGTCTGGGTCTCACAGCACTGGGTGAGATTTTTAATAGAATGTAAAAGCCGGAAATTCAAGGGAAGTTTCTCTGTTTGGTTTCTTTTAATAAGCAGGATTGAGAAAATCTTTAAAGAAAAGAGCATTGCCTCTGCAGAAGATCACGTGAAGCCCCCAGGAGAGGCTGACTGCCAGACTTGTTTCACAGTCCAGCAGGTAATCATAGCCCAGATTATGGAAAGCTGGCTTTCTATTAGAAACTGTCATGTACATCTGCTACTTGCAAAGAGCTGCCAGAGGTCCCCAAGCCAGTGTGCTGCATGGGTTTCTCTTCTCAACCTTCCACAGATCATGAGCAAAAGTGATAGGAAAACTGAAGACAACCCTATCCAAAGCAGAACTTCTTTAGTTTGCCTTTCCTCTGAAGTGGCTGAGCAAGGCTGAAAATCCACAGCTCATATACAGCAGGTCTTTTGGAAGGTTGTGGTCTTGTTCCTCATATGTTGCTTTTCCAGGTAAAAATCAAATCAACTTTCCTTCATCTAGAAGGACTTGGAAAGTGCTTGTGAGTGAGTCTGTATCTGGATACTGGGAATGGAGTAATGGGCAAGCAGGGCTCTTGACTTTCTTACACAACTCCCTGGAGTACAGGTATTTCTCAACAGTTGCCTACTGTGTTCTGCAGTGCATGGGACGGTGTCAGTTCAAGTGAAGTCCAGGCATCTTCCTAGGTGTTCACTATGGCAGTGAAAATTGCTAAAGTCCATTTCTGTCCCAGAAACAAACTAAAACTTTTTTATTTCTTGATAAACCCCTGCGTTGTGGGGGTTTGTTGTGTGTAACTGGGGGCAGTTATGCTTCATACAGCTGCTTGCTTAGTCAATCCACCCACAGCAGGGTGGGGAGGAGAATCAAAAGGATAAAACTGATCAAACTTGTGGGTTGAGATAAAGCAATTTTAACAGAAAATGCATAACAGCCTGAATAAACAAAGCAAAACAAGGAATTCATTCACAATTTTCCATTATCAGGCATTCAGCCATTTCCAGGTCTGGATCTGTCATAATGATTAAATGGGAAGACACGCCATAATTCTGAATGCATCCCCTTCCTCCTTCTTTCCCACAGGTTGTTTCTGTTTTTGCTGTGCATAAACACAGCAAAAACAAAAAAAAAAAAGTTATGGGATATCCCTATGGCCAGCTGGAGTCAGCTATCCCAGCTTCTTGTGCACCCCAGCCTGCTTGCTGGAGGGGCAGCGGGAGAAAAAAAAAATGGCCTTGGTTCTGTGGAAGCACTGCTCAGAAATAACTAAAACACTCCTGTTACCAACATTTTGTTGGTCACAAATCCAAAACATTGCGCCATATAAGCCGCTATGAGGGAAATTAACTCCATCCCAGCAAAATCATAGAATCCTACAATGGTTTAGGTTGGAAGGGGCATCAAAGCTTATCCAGTTCCAACCCCCTGCCATGGACAGGAACACCTTCCACTAGACGAGGTTTCTTCAAACCCCTGTGTCCAGCCTGGCCTTGAACACTGCCAGGGATGGGGCAGCCACAGCTTCTCTGGCCAGCCTGTGCCAGGGCCTCACCACCCTCACAGGGAACAACTTCTGCCTAAGATCTCATCTCAGTCTCCCCTCTGTCAGGTTAAAGCCATTCCCCTTTTCCTGTCCCTACAGACCCTTATCAAAAGCCCGTCTCCATGTTTCTTTTAGGCACCGGAGCTGCTCTAAGGTCTCCCCTTAAGGAGCCTTCTCTTTTCCAGGCTGAACCAGCCCAGCTCTCTCAGCCGGTCTCCAGAGCAGAGCTGCTTCAGCCCTCACAGCATCTCTGTGGCCTCCTCTGGACTTGCTTGCATTGCGGGTCCTTGAATATCAATCAGCTTCCATGGGTCACTCTTCTCTCCAGGCCTGTATCCTTTTGGATACTTCAGAATAGATATCTGAAGAGGTTAAAGTCTGCCCTCTTGAATTCCTTGCCTCTAGATCTAGTTTTTGCTTTGCTTCCTCCTCTTAGAATCCTGAACTCTACCACCTCATGGTTACTCCAACCGGGATTGCCCACAACTTTCACATTCGCAACTACTTCCTTGTTTATAAATTTCAGGTTCAGCAGATTGCCTTTCTTTGCTGATTTCTCAGACACCTGTATCAGGAAATTGTCATTAGTGCCCTCCAGCAGTCTCCTGGGTTTGTGCTGTCATGTGTCTCTTACCAGCAGATACTGAGGTGGTTGAAGTACCCTGAGGTTTAGGGCCTGTGAATGAGAGACTTCTAGTTGTTTTCAGAAAGTCTTATCTACTCCGTGACTGGGAGGTCAGCAGCAGACATCCACAAGAAATTCATCCATATTATTCTTCCCCCTAATCTAGAGTCATCAGCTCTTGACTTGATCCTAACACATTCACAGGCAGGGCTCCATGCATTTTGGCTTCTCTCTCACATAAAGGATAAGCCCCACTCCTTGCCTTCCAAGCCTATCCTTGTTGAAAAGCCTATATCCATCCATCAGAGCACTCTAGTCATGTGAGTTATCACACTGTATCTCCATGAAGTCATAGCCCTGTATCTGCATACAGACTTCTAACTCCTCCTGTTTGTTCCCCATGCTGCATGCATTAGTGTAGAGACTTGCCCCATAAGCTGTTCTGCAGGCAGTTCCTTCTTTACATACCTATGCATGAAGTGACTGCATTTCTCTTCTATTTTGTTGAATGCCCTAGGCCCTTGTCTTTCCACCTCATCCACAACTCCTTCATTTGTTATTTGAGAAATTTCTCCACGACACCTTCTTTCCTATTTTAAACCTCTTCTTATCTGGTTGGCAAGCCTGTTGGCAAAGGTCCCTTTGCCCCTGCTTGTCAGGGGTATCCTGCCTCTTCCAAGTGGTTGCTGATCCTCAAAGAGAATCCCAGGGTCATAGACACCAAAACCCTGGTGCCAGCACCACCTGAGCAATCAATTGTTGGATCCATTCAGTCCTCCTCAGGCCCTTATACCTCACCAGCAGGACTGAGGAGAGCACCTCATGGCTCCCCATGCCCTTGATGTCCTAGGTTATCCACAGCAATGCCTACATAGAAGAGCAGCCCAGTGCAACAGTTGGACCTACCTTAGTAGCTGCTTCACATCACCCTGAATTTGAGCTTCCAGCAAGCAGCAAGCCACCCTTGATGGCAAATCCAGCTTGGGGCCTTCATTACATGCAGTAAAGCCTCTAGTCTTATGTGCAGTTCCCAAAACCAGCCAAGATTCATTTAAGCACTGGCTGAAGACTGATCCCATACTGTCCTAAATAGAGATATATGCTTAATGTTCTCTAAGCGTTACAAGTGCAATTTGTGTGCTCACTGTGTGGTGTTTTTATGAGCAGTTTGGGTTTGGTTTTTTTTCCCTTGGGTCATGATTGAATCCTAGTGTTAAATACTTCACACTCTCCATGCAACAGTGAATTGAAAATCTCATGGAAATATGAATATGTTTCTGATATGTTACTGAAGTTAAAATGCATGAGGCTTGGGGAGATTCAGAGCTGTTCTCATTAATAAATGAACTGGTATCTCACTACTGGTGGGCAACAAGAAGTATAACAAGGCTCAGAGAGGAAAGTAACTTTCTGTACTGCTATCATCAATGCCAAAGTTAAACAAAAGCAAAACAAGAAAAAAGTCCTTTCTATAGAACTCAACCTCTCTCTTCTCTTACAAATGACTCCTATTAATGCAAGTGAATCTAATCTACAGTACTTTGTTTTTATCCTCCTGGTAGATCTGGAAATATTCCTTAATGTTATTATCTTGTTAGTGGATAAACAAAGTGTTTTTTACAATTTCATACAAAAATGTCAAAGCAGGGCATAGACCCCATGTTTGCAGATGCATGCAAATGACATAGTATCATCAGAGGAGTCTTTCCAGCAATCAATTAGAACATGAAGTAGAAAAGACACCAGGCAATTTTGTTTTCCTGAAATGCATGAGCTAATTTTTAATATGCTGTAAAAGGGAGAGGGTCTTATTGACACAGGTGACTTACTGAATCTAATATCACTCTAATAGTTTGCTCCAACATCCAGTGGAGTTAATGGGAAAGCTTTCAGTGAGATAGAGTTCTTTTGTTGACAGAAGTCAGCATTCTGGCCTGGGAGGGTTGGTTCATTGTCCCTCTTTTACAGGAGAGGTATCTGAGATGGGATTTTTCTTGCTGCCCAAGGGCAATAGAAGTCTCTCAGCTTTCTATTTGCAATCTCCGTCTAATTGCTACCAGGAATCCCGTCTACACAAATAATTGTAGTGATTCACAGTACAAAAATTGTTTGCATTTCTGTGAATCCCACATGTGAATCCCATATAAAAATGGAGGTGAAATCGGTAAAGAGCCTGGCACACTGACAAAGAGGAACATAAAACTCACAAGATAAAAGCAAGTGTGTTTAGGGTCAGATTCACATTGAACATCCTACAAGGGGATTCTGTATTAACAGGACACATAATTCTGCAGTACTCACAGCAGTTAACACAGCAGATAGAAATGTCTTTTCTTACATTGTACTTTGAGAGGTGAAATTAGATATCTCAACTACTCTGAGTCAGAAAGACATTTGTGGCCAGTGTCAATTTACATTAAATCATTCTCCTTTTTTTTTTTTTTTCCAGCTGGGTTCACCTGAATGTTGGTTGATATGTTTGGTCTCCTTTGAGAATTCTTTCTGAACTTGTAATTTGCTTTTCAGGAAGTTAAAAATGTTTGTGAAAATATATAAATAGATATGTAAGTATATAGTTAATTTACAGAATGAATTATAAGTACAAATATAAATACAAATATTAGTACATATATATTGGGGATATTCATATAGCCATCTAGAGGAGTTTGCATGAAATACAATTTTTAAAAGATTTCTACCCCAAGTATGTATTCATTTGGTTGACTTCCAGATTTAAAAATTTCCAACTTCTTGTTCTGCTGCTTTCAGTTTCAGAAGAGGAACGACATAATTATTCCAGGTTAATGTGAGTTCACCTCACAAATGAGAGCTGCAGTGCCTCTGATGTACAGTCTGTGTCTGGTCATATTTGTTGTCATTTTCAGCACTATCCAGGCGCAGAAACAAGACATCAGCAGGAAATTTCATCCCTTGCCAGAGTCAGTCAATGGGAACTGACCCTGAAAAGAAACTTGGAATTCCCTTTTGGACTGCTTTGGGATTTTCAGATCTTTATCCGTGAACATGAATTAGCCCAAAAGCTTCTTTGAGTCCAGCCTGTCTTTAGAGTGGAGTTTCTCTCCCACACTGAGGCTGTTGCTTAGACTGAGTGAAGGGGAAGAAGCTGGTTCAGTGTTGAAAGCTGTGTTCCTTAGGGAGTCTGGACTCGTATGCAATCCATAGTTGGAGTCACTGGAGGAGAGGAGTGTGTTTCAATACACTTAGTCTCCTGCCTCTTGTCTGCAAGACTCTTTTGGGATGGGAGGTGTGTAAGGTAGGTCCTACTGAGACCAAAGGGCTGATCTGGAGAGCTGTTGGCTGCTATGGGGTATCTGTCATCATTTTCATCTTCTGGACTAAGAATTTTGATGTTGTTTGTAGGCAAAAGAGGCAAAGACAAGTACTCTGGATCAGTCCCAACACTGGCCCCTGAGGGACACCGCTCATTACTGGTCTCCAGAGCACACTGAGCCATTGATTGCAACTCTGTGTGCAGGCATCCAGCCAATTCTTTATCCACCGGGTGGTCCATCCATCAGATTTGTGCCACTCTGCAAGGATGAGACAAGGATGTTGTGTGGGATAGTGTTGAACTTTTCACACATGTCTACACAGAGAAAAAACACACTTGGAGCTTTTGTTGCAAGGATTACAGATGTGGTTCTTCCCTGTGCCTTGTGCCATGGAGCTAGTCAAATCCTATCATACTCAAGCACATATTGGATGCTCTTCTACCAAAGAGCTTCTGGAAGAAGCAGGGTTAAGAACATGCTGGTGGGTCTGAGAAGTGCAGGTGAGCAAATATGGACGTGCTCCAGATATGAGTGTTCTGACCAAAAGGTAAACGCCAAGGTAAAAGCACCACAACACCCCATTTTTAATGTATGGTGATCCCAGTTGTTCATTGTTTGATTGGGTTAAGCCCCATCCAACCCAGCCTTGAACACTGCCAGGGATGGAGCAGCCACAGCTTCTCTGGGCAACCAGTGCCAGGGTCTCACCACCCTCACAGGGAAGAGCTTCCTAAGATCTCATCTCAATCTCCCCCCTGTCAGGTTAAAGCCATTCCCCCTTGTCCTGTCCCTACAGACCCTTGTCAAAAGCCGCTCTCCACGTTTCTTGTAGCCTATTTATGGCAGCTGCTCTAAGGTCTCCCCTTAGGGAGCCTTCTCTTCTCCAGACTGAACAAGCCCAGCTCTCTTGCCTGTCTCTAGAGCAAAGCTACTCCAGCCATCACAGCGTCTCTGTAGCCCAGTCCAGGTATTAATAGGTCAAGGAAGAAAGGGTTTTTTTTTTTGAAAGTAGGGACAGGCCTTCTCTCCTTTAACATCACCTTCAGCATATGTGCTTATTTTTAACATTAACTGACAATTTTAGCACACGTTTTGATGCATGTTTTGCAGCAAAGTCTCCTTAGTTTAACAGGGACATTATCATTTGTGACAATAAATGCACTTCTCTTTCTTCCCTCTGGATGCCTGTTGTGCTCTTACTACAAAGTTGGACTAAGAGTCTAGCTGGAAAACAGAGTAGTTGCTAGCTTTATCTTATACAACAAATACTCAAAGATGTACCAGATAATCTTTCTGGAGAAACATGCCACCCACCACTTTTTGGATGGGTGGCAGATTGAAAGGGGGATTCATTAAACAAGGCTCTGCTTGTAGCATATATTGTTTGAATCTCTATTCGCTTGTTCACTGGCATTGTGGGTTTTTTGGTGTTCCTCCCTGACTGCCTCAGTTGTGAATCCTGGTTGAAATGCTGCTGTCAAGGCCTGGATATGAGAGACAGGCAGTATCTTGAGGAATACTACTACACATAGTTTAATATATTTCCATTTCAGTGATTCATTCCTTCTTTCTCCTGCTGTGATTTCCATCCCTGATAAGGGTCAGGATCTTGTCCTAAGATTAGTTTTAACCTTTGATGTGACAATGCAGAAATCTACCCACCACAACCAATGTGTGCAACGCCACAGTTGGCCTTAGTCGTAACTTCAACTTCAGTGTCCTCATGCCAAATTGTTTCCAAGCTATAAACTGTGCTCCCACCTTCCTTCAAATCCCCCAAAAGGGAGACAGGGAGACTTCTGTCTACCTATGACCTACTTTTACTTGGAAGGAGGGGGGAAGGCAATTTTTCATGGTAAATATGTATGGCAAAATAACATTCAGCTGAATCCTCCCATAAACCTTTCATCTTTTTTGGTTTCTTTTCCCTGCCCATGACAGGGGGCTGGAACTAGGTGATTTTAAGGTCCTTTCCAACCCTAACTATTCTATGATTCTATGATTGTATGACTTTTTTCCTAAAAAAAAAAAAATAAATAAATAAATAAATAAATGCTTCACAACAGCTCCTCTCCTGAGATACTGAATAACTTTGGGAAGGGAAGAAGAAAAGGAGAATGGTTCCTGTAGGAAGTCGAGTGTGCATTTAGGATGACAATTTTTCAACAAAAAAAAGTCATGGGAATTTGGAAGTTTCGTGATAATTGCTCTTTTATACATTATTTATTGTCTAGGAGTAGGAATGCACAGGTGAGAATATCACTGCAAATTCTTGTGAGGAAGGGTGATAAAATGACAGTCTGTAAGTGCTTCCACACACACCCTCCCATCCCCCATTCTTGATACACTGATAAGTGTGTCACACCTGCCTGATTTCAGCTGGCAGCTGAGATTATCTTTCACCTATGCTGCTTTACGCATCATAAGAGTTGAGCTCATGCAGTCAATACAGAGCTAATGACAAATGTGCTGTCACCCACTTGTCTTTCCTAAGAAACACAAGACTTAACTTGACTTAAAAATTAAAAGGGTAAAAAAATCCACAACACCCAAAACTGACATGGGAAGAAACAGTTTTCTCACTGCAGGAGTTCAACCCTCCAAGCTTCTGGTACTGATTTTCTCTGATCTTAATTGCTTTTGTGAACCAGGCAATCAAATGATGCAGTAATCAAACCAGTAAATCAATTCAAGCAGTGATGTACCTTGTAATTAAGCAATGCAAGTAATCAGCCTAAAATGGGGGTCATAAGGAATTATGTCATCAAGCAATAACTCAATCACAGCTCTTCATACAGTTTGGCAATAATGTGGAAAAGATTGTTTAGTTATTAAGCCCCTCAATTTTGGAATTTCCAATAAGATTCAAGCAATGTTTAAATACCCTGTCAGAGGTCAGAACTACTTTCCAGTTAAATCTCATGTCCTCTCTTACTGTTGAACTGATAGAAAACATTTTTATCTCCCCTAAAGTCTGATGAGAATTGTTTCTGACAGTGTCCGTGTCTTTACTCTGGAAACCTTTATTTTTAAAAGGAAGAACACTATGTTCCTATCCTTCTTACCTCTCTAAAAGCTAATCTGGTCTCAGAAGTTTAAAAAAGGATCCTAGCATTGTATTTTAGTAATGTTTCCTAGGGGGAAAAAGAAAAAAAAAATATCTGATTCTTAGCTTTTTCTCCATGGAAACCCTTTACAAAACAAAGGCATTTTAGACTTCTTTGTGATCAAAGTAACCCCTTGTACAATTAAGAGTTACATTTTGTGAAGTAAACTTTCTCATGTGGTTGAAAATACTTTCCTTCTAGAAACTGGAAACATCAGGTTTTCTCTGTAACCTTTTATGCTGAAGTCTTTGGTTTTCAGGTAGTTTTGCTAGAAATGCATGAAGGTGATCTCTTTTTAAATACCAAAAATGGTTTTCAGAAATCAAATTATCACTATTCATGATCAAAACTCTGTTCTGAAATACAGGAGTTGGGGGAGGGGTGTGGTGTGTGTGTTTGTAAGTTTTTTGTTAGTTTGTTTATTTTTTAGTTTAGCATTTCTGGAGCTCTTTGAAAACCTGAGCAAAAACACTGAGAATGAAAACTTGACGGAAAAAAGCACATCCAAATTAAAGCAAGAGCATCTTTCTGTTGAAACTCTCATGGAAAATAATATCATCCTGTGACTTTTGTTTCAATGCTGTTTTCTAGGACTGGGAGTTAGCACTGTTCTTACAAGCTGCTTTTGTTTGCAGTTAAGCTCTCATTAGTATTTGCTTGGTAAATGTCGCTTCATTGATTTCGTTTTCTACCTACTGTGATATTTTAAGCTGCAGCCTCAATGAGGTCAGAAGATCTCTCAGCTGCATCCCAGGGAGTGCCCTTTGTATCCAGCTAAATATATCACCATGACTTGAATTTTCATCTGAGATTTGTGAATTGAATAGATGGATTTCTCCATCCCCTCTGATTGATGTACAGTTGTGAAAGCTTGACCTTTACCTGCTGAATACCCATTTCATTTTAGCCTGAAAATAATTCAGTCCCAGAGCTGTATGAAGTTTTCCAGACTTGTTTGTCTGCTAAGTACAAAGTTCTATCCTATGCAGGAAGCCAAGGAGGGAACTGGTTACCAATTAACCATGACATCTTTGCTGTTTTCCTGTCCCAGAGAGACTTGACATATCCCACTAATCTTCTCCTTGTGTCTTCAGGAAGTCTACACCATATTATTCTGTACTTTTCCATTAATATATACTGTAGGAGATAAATGTAACAAAACTGTGCAATCCCTTAGGGAATGGGGAGGGAATTTTATTTAAAATGGTCTCTCAGTGGGATAAAGCTATGCACTTACACTTTCACATCCAGTCACTAGCACCAAGATGAGTCTGACCAGCTGCTTTGGCTAAGATCAGTTATGTATGGTATAGCAAAAGTATGTGCACACTAGGTTAAAATGGCCAGAAGCACTAAACTTAGTCCAACGGAGTGTTCAAAATACTCCATGACACCATGCTAACCACTGCAAACCCTTGTGGGAGATGTGCCCAGGTTAATTGTTGTCCTTTCCACACAAAGGCAAACAGAAGTTGCCTGTCCTCATCTAAAGGGACACTAAAAAAGGCAGCAGTTAGATCAATAGCAGTAAAATACCTTGTCAATGTGGTATCTGTAGAAATATGGTAGAGGGATTGGGCACCACTGGATGAGAATCCACTGCATGATAATTACCTGCAGATCTTGTACAAAACAGTATTCTGGGTCCCCATCTTCATCTAATCTATTTTTCTTTGCAGGGGGTTTGAGAGTATTATAGAGCAACACACACTCTTTCAAAATTCTTTGGGCTAAATACTGGTCTGTTTGCTTTTGAATGCTCTTCTCAGCTTCTTTGGGAATAGGATACTGTTTTATGGCCAGAGGGGGTTTTCTCTCTTTGTTTTTATGTTTACGGGTTTGTCCTGGGTTCAGCAGTAGCAGTCATTTTTTCTCTTTCTTGGTAGCTGGTGCAGTGCTGTGTTTTGACTGTTGCCCTGAGTGGCAGGGCAAGAAGGGGAGGGGGAGTGAGTGAAAGCTGTCTGGTTGGGGTTAAACCACGACAGGGTTAGTAATCCCACATGAGTTGTAATTTACTCCACAGCTTTGATAGTACTCATTTTGGTACTTCTGGTATTTATGGCTCATTTTGTAACCTTTTGGTGATCACACTCATCCCCATAATTATTAAGTCTGTCCTTTCAGGTGACAAATGTAATTCTACATCCAGAGACTTTAAGAGATCTGCCCCTAGCAGGCATGCCAGGAGGTCCTCTGATGATAAACATTGCCCATATAATCATTTCCGATTGTTACTAACCAGGGCTTACTCGAATTCCACTCTTCTTGTCCTACAACTCCATGTATTAAAATCCTGTCTGTGGCCCTGGACCATCTCAGTGTAAAAGCTGAAAAGGATAATGTGGTTCCTGTATCTACCAATAATTCAGTTTCATTCCCTCTAACTTCACCTACATTATGTCCCTACTGGTCCAATTGAGTTACTCACATATTAAAAATCTCTAACCCTTCTAGACCCCACCCAAATCTTCAGAGTCCTTATCTTCTAGTCATTGTGACTGTGAGTCTTCCTGGGGCAATTCTCTGCCATGGTAATTTTTTCCTTCTATCCTTTCCCATGGCTGGAGTGCATATTCCCACTGTATATGTCCTAAATTCCCACAATAATACAATCCTCCTCCAGCATTCCTTCCACTTCTCATTCCCTTTTCCCTGGTCTTAGTTCAGACCTTGTATCTGCTGTCTTCATTTCCCAGCCACAGTCTTTTACATGCAAGTTCTTTGCTAAAGCCACAACCAGTAAATTTGTCCCCTGTTCTTTTGGTTTCTTCCTTTCTTTAATTTGCCTAGCTTTTGCCTTTCTCTTTCTTCACATCTACTGTATACAAATACAACAACACTCAAAATCTTCTGCAAATTCTCTACCTGCCGCCCAGCCTTCCAGAATCTGAAGAGCGCCTACAAGGACGCAGGAGAGGGACTCTTCATCAGGGACTGTAGTGATAGGACAAGGGGGAATGGGTTCAAATTTATACAGGGAAGATTTAAATTAGACATTAGGAAGAAGTTCCTCCCTGTGAGGGTGGTGAGGCCCTGTCCCAGGTTGCTCAGAGAAGCTGTGGCTGCCCTGTCCTGGTAGTGTTCAAGGCCAGATTGGATGGGGCTTAGAGCAACCTGGTCTAATGGAAGGTGTCTCTGCCCATGACAGGGGGTTAAAACTGAATGAGCTTTAAGGTCTTTTGCAAGCCAAACCAGTCTGTGATTCTGATTCTGTATCAGGGGTTGCCTGATCCTTAGTTGTGAGTGCATCATTAAAATTCTGCGGTGTCATTCCTCTGTGTTTTAGCAAAGCTTCTTAGAGCCATCCCCAGAAATCACTAGGGTGCTTATCAGGTCTGCATTCTTGTACTTTAGTCCAGTTCACCCCTCATTCTCTTAATAGCTTCTACTAAATTCTAGAGCCTTGTCTGACAAATGGCTCATCCCTTTCATTCATTCCCAATTTGGACCATTTTCTAGACAGGGGTTTGTTTTTACCTCCTGCCTGTTGAGCCAGTTCAGCATCCTTATTAAAGATTTTACCTCGCTCAACGGGTCAGAATAATTCCCTCAGTAACACCAGGGTATCTCCCCAGGTGGGATTGGGCTGAGTGCGTATGTTAGAAAATAACTGAGTACATTTCCCAGCATCCTTCTTCAGCCTCAGCATTTTACTTCCCTGTAGAGCCAAATCACCAGATCCATCAGACTCAGAGTCTCTCTCCTTCAGACTTTATGTGAATAACTTTCTCCCAAATCAACATGCAGAGAAAATTAAGCCAGAAGATGAGCATGAAGAAACTAGCTATGTTTGTTTTTTTTTTTTTTTTCACTATGCTTCAGTTTATCCAGCTTATCTACAGAAAATTTCTGAGGAGATATAGCCAGCCTGCGGATAAGTGCATACTAGGGCATGCAAAATGGTCATAAGAACAGACCTAGAAATATTGTAGAAATAGTCCTGTACAGTAGTATTTCCTGGAGAAAGTGGGCCCTCTAACTCTGTAACCCTTGTACCTATTTTTTAGTTTTCCTCCCTCACTAGTCCTGTATAGATTAAAAATCAGGTAAGGAAGTGACAGTAAAATCGTGCATTGGGAAATACAGAAGACTTGGTCTGTGATCAAAATGCAGAAAGAGCACTGCACTTTTCAGCACAGTTGACTGATCTCCCACTCTACTCCATTATAATGTCTCTAGGATCTCCTTTGGGTTCACTGGCATCAACTGATTTTGTGCAATGATTTCGCCAGTTGATTTCCAGTGTTCCTCCACTGATGTCAGTCAGTGTTTTTCACCTCCACAAATGTAGAATACCTATTAGGATCGCAGGGGCAGAGAGCCTGCACTCTTCAGGATGTGCTATGAGGTCTGATGTCAGGAGCTAGGTTACCTCATGAAATATAATTTGACAGATAAAAATCTAAACAATGTGACAGGATCTTACAGGACTCTGGCAAGATTTACTGTGTATACCTGTATATCCTACATATCATTACTCATCATCATAGAGGACTTATTCTCCGTGAAATCTTGTGAAGTCTTTCTTCCCCTGAAGACTGCCTGTCATTGGGGTGTCTATACATTCATAGTTTGATCTGTGGAGAAGGGAAGGAATCAAATACCCAGCAAGGTAAAAAGAACATGCCTATTAGGTGTGAATTTTCCAACCTACTCACTTTATAAGACACTGATAGTACAGAAAATAATTCTTTTTATTCTTTTGACTAGAAAAATTCTGAGCTTCCGTAAATATGAAGCTACCTAAGAAGGAACTAGTTCTGATCTGCAAATTAAACCCACCCCACCGCTAGCTAACTTAGCAAATACAGACTTTCTCAGCATCCTGCTATGCATGGTCACAGAAAGTGTGTTCAGCTTCTCAGGGACCAGTGGTCTTCCTTGGGTATTTGTACACTTCTGATTTGGCAGCAAGACACATCTAGCCACATCAGTTGTGCTAGACCGTAAATCAACATGATTTAATCTAGAGAAGAGTTCTCTTGGGACACAAGCTAAAATCCAGTGGCTAGCTCTGGTCTGGCCACTAGGCAGTGGAATCACACTTGTTCCTCGAGGTCTGTCTACATGAAGAGGACTCCATCTATGCATGATCAGTATTTTGGTATCTGCTGTGTATAAACAAACTCCCAAGGGGATCCTATAGGACTGCCACCTTGTCTAAGACTGTGACATTGTAAATCTCACTTACTGTTTGGAGCTGAAAAGGAAGTTGCAGAGAAACCTGGCCTTGTGCTTGTAGGCCTGCCTTTGCTATTGCTCCTGCCGCCATCACTAAGGTAAGTAACAATAGATTTTCCTCTGGAAGCATAATTCTCATGGGTCAGATTTCCTTTCATGACCTCCCTTAGTAGCTATCACAAGACTTCTTCAATTTGACTTCGCTGATGAAATTTAGATATCCATATTTTTAGGACACCTTCAGCACTGGATCAGGGGGGAGATCAGCATCCAGGAGCCTCAACTCAGACCTGTGAGAGCCACTGAGGGAGCCTCAAGTCCTCGACAGGACTTGCCCAGGAGCTGGCAGCTCAGCTCTTTAGAAAAGACAGGCCCTGCAGGCAGGGAGGGGGAGTTACCATTTATATTAGGGATAGGCTGGAGAGTATGAAACTCTGTCTGAGGGCAGGTGAGCAGTCAACAAAGAGTTTGTGGGTCAGGGTTAAAGGGAAGACAGTGATGGGAGACATTACTGTGGGGATCTGTTACAGACCGCCTGATCAAGAGGACTCTGTGGGTGAAGCGCTCTATAGACAGATAGGAAAAATCTCATGCTCACAGGCCCTTGTTCTCATGGGTGACTTCAACCACCCTGACATCTGATGGAATGACGGTACGGCCCGGCACAAGCAATCCAGGAGGTTCCTTGATTGTGTGGAAGACAACTTCCTTCTGCAAGTAATAGAGGAGACGACAAGGAAAGGTGCCATGCTTGATCTCATGCTCACCAACAGGGAAGGGCTTGTTGGAAATGTGGCTCTGCAGGGCAGCCTTGGATGCAGCGATCATGAGATGGTTGAATTTGAGATCCTCAGGACAGTGAGAAGAGCATGCAGCAAGCTCACTGCCCTAGACTTCAAGAGAGCAGACTGTGGCCTCTTAAGGAACCTGCTTAGTAAGGTTCCATAGGATATAGCCCTGGAGGACAGGGGGCCCCAAGAATGCTGGTTGATATTCAAGGATCACCTCCTACAAAATCAGGAGTATTGCATCCCAGGTAGAAGGAAGTGCAGCAGGAGGGCCAGGAGACCTCCTTGGATGGATAAGGAGCTGATGAGGAAAATTCAAATGAAAAAAGAGGCTTATAAAAAGTGAAAGCAAGGACAGACGGCCTGGGAAGAATACAAGGATGTTGTCCAGGAAGCTAGGGACCATGTTAGGAAAGCTAAGGCCCAGTTAGAATTAAACTTGGCTATGGATGTGAAAGGTAACAGGGAGGGATTCTATAGGTATGTAGAGAATAAAAAACAGACTAGGAACAACGCAGGCCCTCTCAGGAAGCTCTCAGGTGAACTAGCTACACAGGATTTGGAGAAGGCTGAGGTTCTGAATGACTTCTTTGCCTCAGTCTTCTCCAGCAAAGGCTCTGACCACACTACCCAAGTCTTGGAAGGCAGATGCAGGGACTGTGAGAATGAAGACCTTGGGCCCACTGTAGGAGAGGTATTGGTTCGAGACGATCTTAAAAACATGAATGTGCACAAGTACATGGGTCCTGATGAAATCCATCCGTGGGTCCTGAAGGAGCTGGCGAATAAAATTGCTGAGTCACTGTCCATCATATTTGAAAGATCATGGCAGTCATGTGAAGTTCCTGACTAGAAAAAGGGAAGTATAAACCCTATTTTCAAGAAGGGGAAAATGGATGACCCAGGGAACTACAGACCAGTCAGTCTCACCTCTGTGCCTGGCAAAATCTTGGAGCACATTCTCCTGGAAGACATGCTAAGGCACATGAAAAACAACAAGGTGCTTGGTGACAGCCAGCATGGCTTCACTAAGGGGAAATCCTGCCTGACCAATTTGGTGGCCTTCTATGATGGGGCTACAGAACTGATGGACAGCGGTAGAGAGTTGATTTCACCTACCTGCACTTGTGCAAAGTGTTCAACACTGTCCGACATGGCATCCTTGTCTCTAAATTGGAGAGACATCAATTTGATAAGTGGACCACCTGGTGGATAAGGAACTGGCTGGATGGCAGCACGCAAAGAGTTGTGGTCAATGGCTCGATGTTTGGCTGGAGTCCAGTAACGAGTGGTGTGCCTCAGGGATCAGTGTTGGGACCGGTCTTGTTCAACATTTTTGTCGCTGACATGGACAGTGGGATTGACTGTGCCCTCAGCAAGTTTGCCGATGACACCAAGTTGTGTAGTTCTGTTGATACGCTGGAGGGAAGGGATGCCATCCAGAGGGACCTTGACACGCTTGTGAGGTGGGCTGATGCCAACCTCATGAAGTTTAACCATGCCAAGTGCAAGGTCTTACACCTGGGTCGGAGCAATCCCAGGCTCAGCTACAGGTTGGGCAGAGAAGAGATCCAGAACAGCCCTGTGGAGAAGGACTTGGGGGTGCTGTTTGATGAGAAAATGAACATAAGCCAGCAGTGTGTGCTTGCAGCCCAGAAAGCCAACCGTATCGTGGGCTGCACCAAAAGGAGCGCGTCCAGCAGATTGTAGAAGGTGATCCTGCCCCTCTACTCTGCTGACATGGTCTAGTGTGAGGTGTCCCTGCCCATGGCAGGGGGGTTGGAAGTAAATGATCTTAAGGTCCTTTCCAACCCTAACTATTCTATGATTCTATGATCCTGCTCCTCTGCTCTTGTGAGACCTCACTTGGAGTACTGCGTGCAGTTCTGGTGTCCTCAACATAAAAAGGACATGGAACTGTTGGAGCAAGTCCAGAGAAGGGCCATGAGGATGATCAGGGGACTGGAGCACTTCCTGTATGAAGACAGGCTGAGAAAGTTGGGGCTGTTCAGCCTGGAGAAGAGAAGGATGCATGGAGAACTCATAGCAGCCTTCCAGCATCTGAAGGGGGCCTATCGGGATGCTGAGGTTGGACTGTAGGCATAGGACAACAGGTAATGGGTTCAAACTTAAACAGGGGAAGTTTAGATTGGATATAAGGAAGCAGTTCTTTACTGTTAGGGTGGTGAGGCACTGGAATGGGTTGCCCAGGGAAGTTGTGAATGCTCCATCCCTAGCAGTGTTCAAGGACAGGCTGGATGAAGCCTTGGGTGAGATGGTTTAGTGTGAGATGTCCCTGCCCATGACAGGGGTGTTGGAACTAGATGATCTTAAAGTCCTTTCCAACCCTAACTATTCTACAATTCCATGATTTTGTGATATTTGTGTTATCATACAATGTTAATACTAGAGTTCTTGATTCACATTAAGAGTAAGAATTCACTCTACATTCATTTTTGGAAACTTGTGTTAAAATTCTGCTGCTGCAGAAAGCTGATGCCTTTCTTGTTTTACTTACCTTCATACTCTGTGTATTGAGAATGGCTTCATGGCCCAGCAGTGAAAGGAATACATGTTCAATAAATTTTCAGTAAATGAGTGGGTCAATTTGAAATCCGTGTGGTAACAAGCAACAGACTTCTAAAGCATCTCACAGTACAATTTCTAGTTTCTGTTTAATTTTCTAGTGTCAATGCAGTGTCATATAACATGGAGCAGAAGGCAAACCTCAGATAACACGAATGTGCAGACATTCATTTGTATTTGGTTTATAAAGTCGTGTCACAGAGGTAGCTCCAGGGTAAAACTGGAATGCAGAAAAAATGGGTCAGTTGAGACCCCCAACATTTCAAAATGAAGGAGAAAACAAAATCAACACACTATCAAGCTAGTATAATGTAAGTTATATTTTTGGAGAAGAGAAGGCTCCATAGAAACCTCTTATCAGCCTTTCAGTATTTAAAGGAGGCCTACAAGGATGCTGGAAAGGGACTCTTCATCAGGGACTGTAGCAACAGGACAAGTAGTAATGGGCTCAAACTTAAACAGGGGAAGTTCAAGCTAGATATAAGGAAGAAATTCTTTTCTGAGAGGGTGGTGAGGCACTGGAACAGGTTTTCTTCTTGAAAATGGTGGTTATATTTCCCCTTTTCCAGTCATCAGGAACTTCATCTGACTGCCATGATTAACTTGTAGAGGAAGCCCCAGCAGGGAATTCACCACCATTCCCAGCCAACTTGGAAACCTGGATGAGAAATGGCACAATTAGAATAAGAAAACAAAATTTTCTGTGTGGTTGCTTAAGCTTGCTTCAAACATGTATGTCTCAGTTGTGTGTGGGCCAAGCATGAATGGAACATCAACCAGGCCTCCTCAACTCAAGCTCCACCTGCCCTGCCCCTGCATGGTAGTTAGTTCCAGAAACCTGGGGAAATTATCTCTCTCTGCTAAACTGTAACTGGCACAGTGAGGGGGAGCTTGCAGAGAGGCATTCATCTTTATTTGCTTGAATAATTATCTGCTTTGCTTGATGTGCATCAGCTGGCTTTGTGAGTTTGACAAATGTTATTATTTGAAGATTAAATTTTACAAAATAGGATTAGATGAGAAATGGTGTGTAACTGATTAGTGGCAAGCAATGTGAAATTAAAAGGCAGTCAAGTGTATGGAACAATGTTGGTATTTCACCCAGATTCAGTCACATTACTGATTAGACATTTAGGTTATTGAATCCTGAAATGCTTTGACCCTCAACAGAGGACATTCTTCTCTTCCTACCTGCATCTCCTGAAGAGTCAATAAACACAGTGCTTTTTTTCATTTAATCTGTAATTGATTTTAGCAAAAAGAAAAAAAAAAAACAAAACAAACCAACATACAGGAAGGCCTTGTGTAAGAATTAAATCATGTTTCCAAATCACATCATTTGTATTCAGGGAAACTCATCATTTGAGTTGTTCCAGTGTAGATGAATTAATTTGGATTCAACAAAGCACTTACACATGTGCACTAATGAAAGTACCTGCTTAAGTCCAGTTATTTCAGTGTAGCTTAAGGAGATGCTTTAAGTCAAATGCCTTCTCTTGTGGCTTAGCTTAAATTGGAACCTGTGCTTTGGCCATTCTTGTCTAATATTCAACTCATTCAGATTTAAGAACTTTTTTATGACTACTGAAGTGTCGGTTCTGCTGGTCAGTAATAAGCCATCCATTTTGTGACTGTTTAGTAGTGTCATAGCTGATGTGTTCCATGGACACTAACATTGTATAGCATAGGTAATTTTTTTCCTTTTCCTAAGGGATTCACTTACACTTACTGGGCATGGGGTGGATGTGGAAATGGAAAGAATAAAAAGGCTAGCTTTTTTTTTTTTTTTTTGCTTATTTTTGCTATAAAATTTATTACATGATCAGAGTAAATCCCTGGAGGTCTGATTTACTAGTTGCTATAACCCAAGAAGACAGTGGGATTATGTTATAGGCCTAATAGATGTGGTGTATGAAATATGCTAATAAGAGAAAATTGAGATCAGATGCAATATTTTAGCTCCACTTGCATTGATTTGTGCATATGTGGATTCTTTCAAAGGTGAAGCAGAAAAAGGAATGGTAGTGGATGTCCTTGGGTACTCTTGGAGAGAAGCTTGATGAAAGAACAGCCTGTTGTGTAAAGCTGTGCTTGTGTAGATGGGTTTCCTCATTGTATAGTTGACCTTTCTTTGGCTGCAAAACCCGAACGAATAAAATCTCCTACATTGCTGCCTGCATGCAGCCTTGTTCCCACAATGGCTGTGGAGCTGTCAGTTGACTGACACTGATTAGACCAGTGCAAGAAATGCCATGCTAGTAAAAACATGGAATGAGTTTGTTGGACATATTTATTTATTTATATGACATTACAAGTTACTTTTTTACAGTGCCACTAAGGGAAAAAGTACTCGTTCTAAGAAGAAATTTATGTCTGTATTTTCTGGATTACAGAGACTTGCTATTTCCAGGTATTGCTATTTCCCTCATCCTGATTCAGCGAATACTTTCTACCTAGAAAATTACTTCATCATATGTTTAGATAACTTAACAAAGTGAGGCAATAGGGATCAAGTTCAGACTAAAATAGGAAGGTAGGAACTGTTGGTTTGTGTCTAAGTATTATGGTCTCTTTAGAGCCATCTGAGTGTAAACGACATAATACTGTAACAGCTTAATTTACTAGCACCATGTGACATACCTAAGAATAATTACTCTACAGGTGCCTGAAGTATCTAAAGAGATATGCACACATTCACTTCATGCCTAATGAAAAATTAAAAATAATAAACAATTAGATTTGCTGTTGTGAATGGGAAATCATGCCTATTGGTGTGAATAGCTCCCTTCCAAGCTGAGTTCAGAAGCCAGGGCTACTCTTTCTACACAGGAAAAGAGCTACAAGACACAGTAGTATACTACTCATATGCATACACAGCTAAGTATTCTGTTTCCCTCTGCTCCTTTTCTTTGCCAAGAAGCAGAGTAATAAAAGAAGGTGAGATACACAACTAGCTAGGAAAATTGAGAAGTTTGTTTGAGCCTTTAAATTTTGTTTCCACTGTAAACAGCAACAAAGAGGAAAAATGTGACCTCTTTTCCCCTCTCCGTGATATGGAAAATCTGAAAAAAAGAGAGGTGCTCTGACAGGACTATGTGTTTAGTGTTGATACAGACATGCATTGCTAGAAGAGAAAACTCAAGGCAAAATGAATTAGTCATCACCAAGGTACAGTGTTTTTGCCATATCAAAACAGAATGTCTCCACAGCATTAAATACAGGAAAGTAGAAGTACTTTCTTTGTCTTGTTTATCTTTAAACTACTATGTAAACTGAGACTTTTTCAGAGAATGCACTGATTCGGACAAGTATTATCTACCAGTGGAAAGAATCCAGTCACAAATACTTGAAAAAGTAGTCCCACAACAAAAGCTTGATATGTTTTTAATAAAGACATCATGGTTTGATCACCTGAGTGATAAAGATGAATTCCCAGCTTTGTGGACAACTTATGTCTCCCAAAGAAGCCTTTTAATGTGGCCCAGTAAATCCTGAAGACAGAAAGCTACAGGATCTTCACCCCACCATGCCCATCTGCAGGAATTAGAGCCCTGCTGAGATGGGACTCTGCCAAGGCAAGAGCTTGTTTGGAGAACAGGAAACAGAGACAGGGATAGAGCTACAAGACAAGGAGAGTAGAAAAGGGAGAGTACAAACAAGAAAACCCCACCTTAGGAGCTAGAAGCTGTAAATGGTAGCCTACCAAGCAGCTTGTTCGTAAGGAAGGCTTGGACACCCATGCTCGCAAATAAAGAAGATATAATATGCATGCCTGTTTCTGCATGTCACGGAGACAGGGTGATCAACAAATATTTGCTTCAGGTTTTAAAAGAGGAAACAGATAAAATTTGTTCATTTGCGTGATACCTGCAGCAAATGCTCACCCAGAAAGGCCATCTTCAAGAAATCTGAAGTGGCTTTTTCTTCATATCTAGCAGAAACGGTTTAAAAATCCTTTCACAGTTTTGACAAATGGGAAACATGCACTTCTTTAAGGGAATATGTATGTATTTTTTCTATTTTGTTGGAAAATAAAGAGCTTACTTCAGGACTGGTATAAGCTGAGTAGAATAGCAAGAAACAAAGCAATACTTCTGAAGAGACAAAATGTCTAAGATTCTGAAATGTTTTGAAAGATGGAATTGACAGCTGAACAGCAAACAAAAACATGAAGTTTGTGCTGAGTGAACTAAACCACTGGGGGGACTGAAACTGCTGTCCACAAGCTACCTTTAGCAAGTGTCTGATTCCTGTGTCTCAGTAGCTGTTTTGATTAGAAGCTAATTATCTTATTCAAGGCCAGGCTGGACAGAGCCTTGGGTGACATGGCCTAGTGCGAGGCACCTCTGCCCATCACAGGAGGATTGGAACTGGACGACCTTAAGGTCCTTTCCAAGCCTAACCATTCTATTATTCTATGATCCTATCTTGCTGCTGACCAGGTCCTGCCTCGAGCACACTGAACAGTGCTGCAGATACATCAGCGTGAGTTGATACTAAGATGGGAAAAAAAACGAACAAAACCTCCCAAAAAACAGACAAAAAGAAACAAAGTAGGTTCATTCTGGGCAGCTGCTGAAGTATTTTCTATAACCTTCATACTTTCTTATTAGTAACTTTTTTATATGGCAACTTGGCACTGATTTCAGTTTAGCAGTCAAACACCATATGGAATTGAATAATCAAATGTTGCCTTTAAAGATGCTGAAACAAAACATCTTGACTCATATAGTATTTTTTTTTCTTCATTTCCTGGAAACAGATTCTTTTCCTTCTTTTTTGAGAATTGAATATTCATTTTTTCAATGAAAAATATGACCAAAGCCGATTATTGGCTTACACCACTTTTTTACACAGACATCAGTAAATGCACAGACACCCAGCTGATGGCCAAGGAGTCTGAGTTCCATAGACAAAGCTCCATGGAGATCTTTCTCTGCTCTGAGTTTTCTATAATCTTCACTTGCACCAAGCAAGGTTACAGAGTGGATTCCTGTTGTCCTGGTACTGTAAAGGAAGAAGACTCTTACCACAGTCAGGAGGAGGTATATCTCAGTCATACAGTGCAAACCAGGTGGAGATCTGGCTTTAGTATTTTGAGAAGATTTGGAGGTGCCAGTGATGGTATCAGCGTGTGCCCATGGTGCTGAGACAGATCCCATTTGGGAAACCAGCCTCCATTCCTTGCTCTGATGAGAAAACACTATTTATGAGTATGACTGCCAGATTAATATTAATAAAGTATTCTGGACATAATATTTTGTTATATGCCATCAGAGTGAAGATCCATGGGGCATTGCTCATATCCTGGCTATGGCTGGGCAAGCTGCTATTTCTCTTGTAACAGAAGTCATGTTATGTATTTTGGTTAAGTCACGTAACAGATCCCCATGAGTCCATCTGTCTTGCTGGTTTTCTTAAAAAATTTAGGACAGGTTGTGTCAGAACTCCCCTGTTCCATTTCCAAGGTAAAAGCCTTCTGCAGAAGTCTTTATGAGACCATTATTAGACACATCTCTAGACTACATCAGCTCTGTTTGGAAGCTGGCACTTGAGACAGGCAAGAGATGCTTAATTTGGGACTAGGAGTATCTCAGTGGGGTTTGTGGCTTGGTGATTCTGTGCCTTGTTCTCCTTGAAGAAGAGGTAGCTGTGAAGTAGTTGGTGTTGCGGTCATGTTTCACAGATTCATATCTTGGTTTTCCATGGCAGCTGCATAATCTGGAAAAAATGGAAGCAGTTCTGGGACAAGAGCATGAGCACATGACCTTTGAAGTGTCACCTGGTTCTGGGGAAAGTCCAGCAGCTCTAAACAGGTCAATGAGAAGCTCAAAGACCTCTCAGGGCCTTCTCCTTGATATGTTTATTGTCTTGCATGTCTTTGAAGGCCCCTGGATGGGGGGATGACACCACTTTATTCTCTGCACACAAGGGAGGACATTTGCTATTGCAAAGCTTGTCAGGAGCCTATGGACAGGAAAGGTGCCGTTTCTCAGCAGCCCTACTTGTCTGTGCTGACCCTTGGTTGCTACAGGAGGTTTTTGGTGTAGCATGCTCTGGCAGGGAGAAACAAAATTTAGGCAATTAGGTGTTTTAGCTATTATGCCCCACTTCTCTGATCCTTTTGTTTGAGGGAATTTGAATTGTTCATTCTCAGACTCCAGCATATAAGAGGAAGGTGTGCATGAGGAGGTTAAGTAACATGTGGTGAGCACACTGTCTTCTTTTCCAAGAGTATTCACATGATGAAGGAAGAATGTGAGGTGATGTATGACAGACCCAAACTATAAGCCCCACCCAGAATTATATGGGAACATGGCGGGGGGGGGGGGGCGGGGGGGGAGGGGGAGGCAAGCAACACAGGCTTGAAAATACTGTGCTAATTGCACAGGAATGTGGGCACACAACTCAACTCCATCAGGCTCTCAGGTTTATTTCTTGGGCATAGCCATCTACAGTGACACACTGCTAACAGTGTGTATGAGAAAGAGAGCATCAAAAAGATATGCCCTTTGGACTGGAAATATATGGGGTGTCACAGGGCTTAAAAAAAGCAGGTTCCCTACACCCTCTTGGTGAATAGGCTGTAGAACAGAATATAGAGTAGATGAGATAGAGAGAACAGAGATAGAAAGAGAGATACAGAGATAGAAGTCAGAGACAGAAAGAGAGAGAGATACAGAGATAGAGATAGAGACAGAGACGGAGACAGAGATAGAGACAGAGATAGAGATGAAGATAGAGACAGAGATAGAGGTAGAGATAGAGACAGAGACAGGGCAGGACAGGACAGGACAGGACAGGATAGGATAGAACAGATCAGAACGAATAAAAATAATAGAAGAATGTAGAATAGAAGGATTATAAAATACAAAATTCAATAGTTCAGTTGGAAGGGACCTCCAGTGATCACCTAGTCCAACTGCCTGACCAGTTCAGGGCTGACTAAAAGTTAAAGCACTGTTGTTAAGGGCATTGTCCAAATGCCTCTTCAACACTGACAGGCTTGGGGCAGAGAGGCTGAACCAAGCTGAGGGCGGACATTATCCTGAGCACAGGAGCCCTCCCGCATCTGTCCCTGAGAGCTCTGCAGGCTGCAGAGCCCTGGTGCCTGACAGCTCTGCCCCGGGAGGAACCGTTCTGCCGTACCCCTGGACCAGCACCCCTCCGCCCCTTCATTCCCATTCCGGTGGCTTCGGGGACTGATGTTTTAGCTCTCCCTCTGCCGATAGCAGGGTGGCCAGCAGCAGAGCCCCAGGCCGGCTGTGGCATCGTAAGGGGAGTGAACCATGGATGATCTTAAAGGTCTTTTCCAACTTAGTTGATTTTATGACTATATATCGCAGAAATAAACTGCAGGGAGGGGGACCCGACCATCTCCACCCCCCACCCCTATCCCCCTGCCCCGCTTTCCTCAGCCTCCTCCTGGGCTGCAAACACCGCTGGATAGTGAAAGAACTGATCTGAGCGCAGCGAAATCCAAGCAAAGGAAGAGGGAGGAGGAGGCTCTGCTCCCTTCCCATCTTCTTCCTTGTCTCTCCAACTCCTTCTCAGACCTCGGGGATTAGAGGGAACGGGATCTCCGGGAAAGAGCCAGAGAAGAAGGTGCGGGCCCGCTCCCCCACCCTCTCGCTTTTGCAGGAATCCGTATTTGCAGAGATGTCCCCTGGTATACACACACAGTGACTCCCGAGTAGATGCAAGAACGCGATTGCAGAAAGCATCATCTCGCTCACAACCTCCCTTCCTTCCCTGCCGGCAAAGGGAGAGAAAAGCTGGGATTCTGCAAAAACCCGGGATGGGGCTGGAGTGTGTGTGTGTGCATGAGATCATACGCACCCCCCGAAGGGCTGGGGAGCGCCGAAGCAAGGGGCGGGGGAGCCGGGGGCAGGGGGAGGGATGGAGCCCGGCTCCCGCAACGAGGGGAGGAGGAAGGAGGAATCGTGTTGGTGGGATGGTCCGGAAGTCCTGTGATAAAAAGAGGGGCGCGGGGGGGGGGGGGGGGGGGGGGGGAGTAGGGAGCAGCTCTGGACTCCTTTGAGCTCTCTTCTCCTCATCCCCGAACACGCAACTTCCCCGGCACTTCCCTTGCGCGCACGGGAGCCGATAGGACCGGAGCGGAGCTGCCGCAGGGACCTGACATCGGCCCGGCCCGGCTCATCTCGGCTCATCCCAGCTCAGGAAAGCTCATCCCAGCTCAGCACATCCCTCTCCCGCCGAGCGAGGTACCGGCGCCGGGGCGGGATGGACCGTGCGGTGCTGTACCGTACAATGCCGTGCAGTGCCTTGCCGGTGTGCGGAGCGGCAGCGGGCACGCAGGGACGGGGAAGCCCTTCTTGTCGTCCCCGGCGCTGGTGGGCGCCGTGGTGCCTGTTCCGGGCGGGGAGCAGCCACCGAACCGAGCGCACCGCTCCCAGCCTTGTCAACCTTGAGCCGTCCCGGGTCTTCCTGAGGAGGCGAAACCCTCGCTGGCGTTGAGGCGGGGAGAGGGTTCTGAGGGATCAAGGTGCAGAACCCTTCCCCGCATCCATTATCTCTATCCCGCCTCTCCCGCCGGCACTCGCGGATGCTTCACCTTCAAATGCCCCCTCGGTGGTTCCCGGCGGAGCTGCGGCTCCCGAGATCGTCCTCGGAAAACCGAGAAGGCGACAAGCAGGCGGGGAATATGAGGAAGTTCAGAGGTTTAACGCCTTCCTCCCTGCCTGCAAGAGAAGCCCTGAGGAGCATCACACGGCTCCTCCAGGATCACTCCCGGGTTCCCTTCCCTCCTCCTTCCCCTTCCCTGCTCATCAGCATCCAGTTTTGCTCCCCCAGTGCCTTGTCCTGCAAACCCAATGTCTGCAGGTATGGCAGGTTGGAAACTTGCCTGCACCCAGACAAGGGGAGAAAAGTGAGACTGAGAAGAAGCTGAGAAAGACCAGGCATCAGCGTTTTCTCCTCCTAGATAAACCATTCCTCTTACAGTTGTGCTTCTCTGCAGGGTGCCCTTCAAGGACTCCTGATCCCTGTGCATCTGAGGTGTGAAGGTGTGCAGCACCATTAAGCCATCGTCATGGACTTCGTCATGAAACAAGCTCTAGGAGGTAAGAGCAGTTGGCACAAGTGGGGCTTCCCATCCTTCCATCCCCTTTCCTTTGCATCTTGGCAAGAGAGGGTCCCTGTGAGTCTCTATAAGGGTCTGCAGCTGGAAGAGCTGTCTGGAAACACATGCCTCTCATGGATTCATGATCCAAGAGCCAACTGTCTGAAAGATCTGGGCATGAGAGGGCAGCAACAAGTAGACACCAAAGTTCCATGCCAGGGGAGAGATCTCCACCACAAGGTGTGCAGGGCCTGGGTCATGCCCCATCTGGCACTTCACTTGCTCCATAGTGCACAGGTCTTGCCTTGCTTCATGTCATACTGCTGAGGTGGGTATTACAAAGGCTGCAGGAAGTTTTAGCTGGGGTAAACCCAAAGAAAGGGTAGCATTTTGTCAATGTGCATAAGCCTCTTTATCCTCTCCCCCCAGACCTTGACCAAAAAAACAGTCTGTGCAGAAATGTTTGTACCTCGTGTTTGGAGATTTATTTTTAATAAGACAATCACTGCAATAAGTGATTAAATATTAATATTAATAAAATATCCCCCACATATGCACCATACATGGATTTTGGGCTAACCCCAAATATGTTTTTGACATATTTCCTTCCATGTGTGATTAACTGTTTTAACCTAATGGTGGGAAATAGAAAAAAGCAATGGTGTATGTGTATGGGGAAACTGAAAACAATGCAGAAGTATTTGGGGATGAGATTGTTTTGTTCTGCCACAGTTAACATTGCCTTTCTGTGCTGCTTGGCCTGAACAGTCAGTCCAAGCAAGGCTGTCACTGCAATGATGATGCTGAATGATGGCTGCTGTTGGAAACTGGAATAGTTGACCTCAGAGGAAGGCACTGAGGTTGATCTGATCATTCTTTTTTGTACTGTACCTCATGTGTGAGTTTTTCATTGATTTTCATTGATTTTTCCTTTGGAGAAAATGTAGACTCATGGGGCTGTGAGAGTACTTTGGGCATAATGTTACTCTACTGATGTCATATGCAGCTTCAGCATTTACTGCAGGGCTCTCTCCCATGGCATGGGAGCAAGATTTTGATCCTTGAAAGCAAATGAACTGTTTGAGGGTTTTTTGTTTGTTTTGTTTTGGTTTTGCTGTTGTTGTTTTTATCACCAAGACAGCAATATTCTCACAGTTAAGACTAGAACAAGCAACCCAAGTTTTATCTGGGGTGTTTTGAATGGGAAGCCTCTACTGGAGAAGAAAAGGTCTAATTTGATTGCACAAAATAGCTATACGGAGGTATCTATGTGGAAAGACAGCAGTTTGTATGGTAGCATTGTTACTTTTCATTACTCTCCAGGACCTGTTTTGAAGGAGAAATAGTTTTCGGAAGAGTAGATTTTGCACTGTTTACTACTGCTTGCACAGAAATGACCACCTGTACCTGCAAACTGGAGATAGATACAGCCACTGCAGCTGGAGATCTGTGAATCCACCAAGGGAAATAACTGCTTAGAAACTGCAGTTAAAGGCAGGGGAGGACAGCTGCAGCAGAGCAGTAATGGCTGAGGTGCATGCCTTTCTGTGAAGCTTAATTTCTAACCTGAGCTGGAAGCAGTGCCTGCCCATGCGTAACATCCACCCTGAGCAGACATTCATTCTAACATAGTGCTGCATGCCAGAGCCAGGATTGTCATCATAAAAGGAGTTGCTGAGAAGGCAAAGTCTGAGCTCCTGATGTCTGTCAAATGCTGTCCTCCAACTTTTCTGGCAGGTGACTTAATGTGTCAGGAACTTAATAAATGAGAAGTCTGCAGAGTGGTAAAATCCAGGAAATGCTCATTCATTAAGCAGAGACCTGTTTTTAACTTATAAATAGTTTCTAAGAGGAAAAACAATGTCTCCCAGGGCAAACAGAACATGGAAAGCAAAGCTAGTTTTGGACGCTTGTTTCCCACTGGAGCTAAAGCCCAAGCTGATGCAGTCTGGCTGCACTGGCACAGTAAGATAAGGACTAAAGGTTGCAGTTTCCTTAATTATGGGGCCAGAACCCTTTTGTTTGCTGATTCTGACATCCACAGGGAGATACTCAAACTGAGTGAAGCACCAAACCTCTCATGGGTAACAGGCTTGCTTTGGCTAGGATACATGGTGTGATCTGCTAGTGGGCTTTTTCATTGTTCACACTTCCCCCAAGATCTTCCCGTGGATTTTGTGTTTTTTTTCACTTGAGTTTCATGCAGCTTTTCCCAGAACATCTCCAGATTCATTTTGCTGCCTGCCTGAGATTTTTTGAATGGTGTGAAAGTTCTTATTGAATTCTCAGAATCTCTTCTGGCTACCCTGGAAGAAACAAAAAATACTGCGATTTTGTCAGTGGGGTCCAGTTTACAGAGAATCAGACTTGCTATAGATATCACTTGGAGATCACCTTCAGCTATGGTAGCTTAACCCTTTCGCTATCTCAGCCACAACAAAAGTCAATGAGCTTCCTTGTATAATCATTATGGTCATGACATTTTCTCTTCCCAGCATCCAGCACCAAACTGGGGCCTAGACCAGAGCTTATGGTAGCTCAGAGCCTGGATCTGAGAACTGCTTGCAAGTTGGGTGTTTTCCTGCTTTCTTGCTGGACAGGACTGTACAGGGCTCTGAAGTATATGTGGACTTTGGGACCAGATTTTGCCATACTAGAGTGGTTAGAGTACGTACTGGGAGGAAAACTTCATTGCTTTCCCACCTCCTCACTCATTAGTAGAACATTTCTGTGGGAGTTCTCCTGTTGTCTTTGAAGCTATCCTTGAGGATGTTGCCCTGTGCCATTAGAGACAAGGGGATCAGATTTGGTTTTCCTTGGAGTTTTGCCAGTCAGAGAAGAAGTCAGTGATGTGTCTTGAAAGGTAAGTGAGCTAAGTTAGGAAACAAGGATAGGCAGTTATGTTGTGTAGAGTTGCTTGGCTTGGAAGTCTGTGTGACTGGAAAATTTTCATTTTGTGAAATCAGTTTTGCAGGTTACTGTGTTGCAAAATGAGAATGTGTCCTTGCCCTGACTTCTTGTTAAAGGGCATCTGTTTCTGTGCAGTGGAATGCTGTACTCTGCTATATTGCCGCACTGGGATTTTGCTGTTCATATTGGCAGCAGAATCTGCATGGCAATTGACCATTTGAAATGTGTCTTTGCAAATCCCTGTCCCCTTCAAGGCAAAATCCTTGTCCCTGTCATTAGCAGTGGAGACTGGTTGAGGGAAAGCTGTGCAAAATATGATCTCATTTGACCAATTTGCTTCCATGGCTTGTTTTGTGCTTCTTAGACATTTCAACATGCTGTTTGAAAGTCACCTCATTTATTGTCTGACAATGTCAGAAGCTACAGAGGTACAATGCAGTGATGATGTTTATTAGCTGTGTAGGACAACAAGAAGACAATAGCAAGAAGAAACTCAGAGGCTTACAATTGTGGCTTCTTCTTGCACGAAAGTAACAGGGACAGCAAAGAGGTATTTTGTAACTGATCCTGTTACACCAGCAGACACTGACATAGATATGCAGCAAGGGTGATTGATCAGTCACTTCACTGTTCCTGCAACAGTTCACTAAATGAAGAAAACCAGAGTGATTTAATGATTGTGTTTTACATTAGGATTGCTCTTTACCAAGCCAGAGCAGACCTCTGAAGCACTCTCATAATGACCAAGGTGTCTAACTTTTCGGGAAAAAAATTGGTAGTGGAGGACCTGGAGGAATTCAGCCATAATATTTTTCACTGGGAATTGTTTATTTCTTTATAGATTTCTTGTGAAAGCAAAGGTTGCGTTAACAGCTGTGTTACACTCCTGTATCATACTGCATTGTCTCATTTCTTCTGTCACTAGTGGCTTGGACAAATAGGGAAAAGGGACCAAAGTAGAAGACAGTAAAATTCATGAATCTCTGCTAGCTGTCATCCTATAATTGGGAGACTTGGGGGACAAGGGTCTCTAGTCATTTTAAAATGGAAAAAGAGGAAAGCCCATGGGGAGGTGAGTAGGATTTGTCTGAGATGGGATCATGGTGTGGTTGAAGAGAGAGAAATTTCTTAGGGCAGAATCTAGCACTGCGCATACCATTCTGTGAAGATACGGATATACAGAACACACAATAGCTCTAACTCTATTATATGATGTTGCGCAAGGGCCTTTTAATGTGCTCCTTTTATTCACATGGGTAGGAGATGTGTCTAGCTGGGATGTCTGCCTTAATTACTGACTTTTCCTAATGTCAGCCTGTGGATAAATCAGGTAACTCATTTCCTATACAATAGTGCAGATGAATGGTACTGCCTACATTTCTTGTTCATACTACCCGTACTCCTTGAACTCATTGTGCAATGCAAGCTTCATCAGGAGGGAGGCTTCATTTGAGTTTCTGGATATTCACTGGTCTATATTGCAGGTATAGATTTCTGTTTTATTGGCTGCAGCTTTGAGTGAAGACTACAACTTAGCACTCACTTCTTTACCTGTGAGGTTTCAGTGGAGATTTGGTTTGGTTCATAATAATTGTTAAAATACTGCAGGCAGAAGACAAATGCAAAACCATATTGCCACCTGGAAGTTGTCAGCAAGGGGGGACTGCCTACTTCATGTTCCTTACTGGCAGATTTGATTTAGCTAGGTATACCACAAAATACAGTCCAAAGAGAGTCTAAAGTGCCCTTGTTCCCTAAGATAGGCAGGGATATAAACCTTCCTAAAGATGATGGGGTTGTTCATAAGCTCTCAAAAAACAGCCCCTGTGCTAAGGTTACGTTAGTGAATGTGTGAATGCCAGCCAAGCCTGAATGGAAGCTGTACTAGTGTTTGACAACATCTTAGTGGTGGCCTTCTCTGTGGTTTGTGAAGTATATACTTTGCTGCTACATTTGCCTTACTTTACTTGATTGTGATGTCAGGATGAAGTGCTTGATTTTTGCTAGAGAAGTCAGTGAGATAGAGTGCAGTTAGAGGCAATACAGACGTGCCTAGGGTGGAAAAGACGGTGAAACAAACACAGTGGTTTCTTTCTTCTCCTCTTCCAACTCAGCCTCTTGTTTCTCACATGTGCAGTTTTCTGTTGAGCCTCTTTCCTGTTCTGGGACCTCATGCATCATCTAGATCGTGTGCCACTGCTGATGTTAATGTACGAAGTTCTGGAGCAGGACTGAAACCGTAATGCAGAATGGCAAATTATAGTGCCAACATGTAGTGATCGTGTTTACTTCTGGGGTCTCTATTGCCTATAATCCTTGAAACCTGTGATACATGAGGTCTTTGTTTTTGCAGTCAGGTGCTTCTTTATAACATAAACCGAAGAAGCTGAGATGAAACAGGAGTTCTCCAGCCCATTGTCAAATTGGTAAATGTGGGGGGCCCATCTACTTTTGTTTTCAGATAACTTCTGCCTGTACTGCATGCAGCTCTAGGCCCCACAATTTAGGCATGATGTTAAGGTATTTGATTGGGTCCAGGGAGGGCAACAAAACTGGTGGAAGGGCTGGAGAGTATATCCTGTGAGGAGCAGCTGAGGACTCAGCCCAGAGGACGCTATGAAGATGCTTCAAGGGCTGGAGCACCTCTGCTGTGGAGACAGGCTGAAAGCCTGGAGAAGCGAAGGCTCCAGGGAGACTTTGGAGCATCTTCCAGTGCCTAAAGGGGTCATAAAAAAATCTGAAGAGGAGCTTTTGACAAGGGCCTGTAGGGACAGGACAAGGGGAATGGCTTTCACCTGACAGAGGGGAGACTGAGATGAGATCCTAGGCAGAAGTGCTTCCCTGCAATGGTGGTGAGGCCCTGGCACAAGTTGCCCAGAGAAGCTGTGGCTGTCCCATCCCTGGCAGTGTTCAAGGCCAGGCTGGACAGGGCTCGGAGCAACCTGGTCTAGTGAAAGGTGTCCCTGCCCATGGCAGGGGGTGGGACTGGATGAGTTTTAAGGTCCCTTCCAGCCCAAACCACTCTGTGATTCTGTGGGTCTGTGATTTTATGATTCTATGACTATAGGTTTGTCTAGTTTGGAGAAAAGCAGGCTGAGAGGTGTCCTTATTGCTCTCTAAAGCTGCCTGAGGAGGTGGAGGCTGAGGATTTCATCCCTTCTTCCTGGTGACAGGATATGTGGGAATGGTTTAAAGCTGCATCACAGGAGGTTCAGATTTGACATTAGAAAGGGACAGATCTCGAAGAAAGAAAGGGACAGATCTTTAGTGTGTTGGCACTGGCTTGCCTTCTACCCGAGGGCTGTATGCAAATGCTTTTCAGTTTGAGCATCATGGTCATTTCTTAGAACATTATATGATAATGCTCAGAGAGGAAAGAGAGGGAGTAGAGGCTGGTGATGAGACTCAGAGACAGATACAGGTTCTAGTGTTCTCAATAATGGGAATCCACCATTTCTCAGGCCATTGGAGAGACAAATGGTTCATAAAGTGGTGACTATGGGACATGAGTCTCAAAGCTGCAGAATTTCTACTCCCACTTCCTACAGCTGCAGATGCAGCATAATGAGGCTCTTCCAGGTTCTCTGAATCTCCTCTTTCAGTGGTGGGGCAGGCAGCACTCTGCTTAACCTTGGACACTCCTTTTTAGGAGACTGCAACTCTGCACTGCCTTTGTATACTCATTCCATGTGCTGAAATCAAGTGCTTGCTCAATGCTCCACAGAACCTTGAACTTTAGCTAAGTAATGTATTTGAGAACTATGTTTGTGGCTGTCTTACTTTGTCACCTATGGCTTGATAGCAAGAGCTTGGATACAGTCAGTTCTGTTTTTCTCTTTGGTGGGTTCAGGTTGGGGTATGTGTCTCAGGATGTAGAGCTTTGCCAAGAAGGCTGAGAATTTCCGCAAGTTGCTGAGCAGATAAGCATGTGGTTTGCTAAAGGGTGATCACTGCAATTACAAACATGGCCAAGGTTACTGGTGATATTCCTATCACTGGTATAAATCCCAGTGCATAAAAGAAACAAAATACTTCATCAAATTGTGTCTCTCTACTAGGGACAAATTGATACTAACACTGTGTAATTAGAGAATTGATCCCCCCTCCTTCTCACCCTGTGATTTTAAATGAGCTGATTCCAAATTGGGTAGATGCTGTCACTGCAGAAATGCACTGATGCAAACACTAAATTTAATCTGATGACTTTGATGCGCATCTTTTTTAAAATTTGAATTTGCCATTACCTACAAGAACAAAGCTGTTCAGCAATTACTTGTGTTTTTCCAGCATGGTTTGAGTCTTGTGGCTCATTTGCAGTGATACTGACCTTGAATGAATGTCTAACATGCAACATCAACAGGAATGCAGGATTTGAATATTTGATAATTATCTTCTGTGGGAAATCAAGAAAGAAACCAAGAAACCCAAGCATGGAATGGTGGAGCTGTCTCCTGAGATAATAGGAGGAATGAAAGTGAAGGCAGACATCTATTAAAGGGATAGGGATGGCAAAGCCATGTGTGTTGATATTTAGGCTAGCTGAACTGCCATGTCTCTGTGTCTCTGGATCCACCTCTTTGCTGGTGAGCACAGGCAAGATTGACCAGCTGAAAAGAAATTTGAAACTTGTGCTTAAGGTAATTGAGTGGGAGATGGTTGTCCCAGCTGCTGAACCCTGGGTGTGCTTGGAAATGTCACTTAGTCTCTAGGTTAGACTGTGTTTTTCCCAGTCCCCTTCCACAGAAAGCAAAGCCAGGCAGAGCCAAATGTGACCCTCAGGAACCTGAACAGTGCCCTTCTCTTTAATTGGAAAGGAATAGCTTTTCCTTTTCCTTCTCCTTCAGTTGCTCCTTCTTCTGCTTCTTGGCACTTGGCATGCATACTTAATGGACTTGAAAATTTGTCCTTGGCTTGCTATTGGGAGTGGAATTTTCTTGTTTATTCTGCCTCCCTCCCACCATGTTATTGCATGAGACTCTTTATCAGGGACTATAGTGATAGGAATAAGCATAATGGGTTCAAATTTAAACAGGGGAGATTTAGGTTAGATATAAAGAAGTTCTTCCCTGTGAGCACTGGCATAGGTTGCCCAGAGAAGCTGTGGCTGCCCCATCCCTGGCAGTGTTCAAGGCCAGGCTGGATGGGCTTGGAACAACCTGGTCTATTGGAAGGTGTTCCTGCCTGTGGCAGGGGGTTGGAACTGGATGAGCTTTAAGGTCCCTTCCAACCCAAACCAATCTGGGATTCTATGATTCTATGTAGTGTGAGACTTTCTGCATGTCCCCTGAAGGGGCAGAAACTGTGGGGGACTGCCTGATCTCTGTTCAAGTCCTTGTTCTTAGTATATGTGTCCATGGAATTCCTTTAAAGGACACATGTTAATTAAAATTTTATTTTGCAAGACATCTTTGGAAAGGTTTTACTAAACCATGAGGGTTTGGTTGGTTGGTTTTGTTGTTGTTGTGATTTTATGGGTTGTTTTTTTTTTTTCTGTGAAAAGATTTTAAATACACAGTTTGTATTTTCTCAGCAATCAGGAAGAGACTCCTTGTAAACATGAATGATTTCATGAGACTAAGACATATCCAAACAGACATATTTTTAATCTTTGACAGCCACTTATTATTTTGCTGGAGTGAAGTGTATGGATGCTATTTTTCCCTGATAGACATGCTGCTCTTACTGGGTAAATGTTTTGTTCTTTGTGAATGAATCTATTTCTCTTTGTAGTTTCCTCCAGATGTATTTTTTAATTAAGTAAAATAAATTTTATTTAAAAAACTGCAAACAAACAAAATACAAATAGTCAAAAAATTGAGGAGAAGGGGAAAATATTCAGAAGTTTTGGCAACTGCCATCATACCAGCATAGCTGCTCTTGTGGACAACTCCAGCTAGTAATAAAACTGCTTGGGAGAGTGTTTAAAAAAAAAACAGTCTCTGTTAGAAATAGACAAATCTGCCTTTTACTATTTATGATGATGATGATGATTATCTATATTTAAAACACTTTTCTTGTGACAATTATAAGTTTCTCCTTCATATTTTTCTTACAGTTTAAATATCTGCAGTTCCTATTCCATGTCAGCCCAGCTGCACTGTGACAGATGAAAGAGGAAATTTGTAATTACATGGCGATACATTAAAATGCTGAGGAAAAATTTAAGAAGGGGAACAACTGCTCTTTCTAAACACATGAGAGAGGTAAACACTGCAGTAAAGGAAGACCTACTTACAGTGAAGGACAATATTGGTAAAAGGATAAGGTGAATAAATTGGCTGTGAACATACTAGAGTCAGGAATTAGAAGAGAGTTTCTGACACATGGAGAAGGAAAGAGGTACTGGGGGAATCTGGGAGAAATGGAAGTGAGGTCTCATGTAGGTTTCAAATAATCATTGCAATCGTGCATGCCCAGAGATACAGGGACAGTGAGGCAGGAAATAACTCCTTATCCTGAGCACCCCTATAGAAAGAAGACAATGTCTTTGGCTCTTCAGTTGAAAGACTGTCCTAATAACAAAACTATCTTTAAAAGGGGTTTAGTTTTTACATTTAGTTTTGATGTTATTACAATATGTGATAGTCTGTCTCTGATGGTATCCAGGGGTCTTGCCCAGCTCAATGGGAAGCAGCAGTGTGCCCCTCTGCATGAAGTTGTCATGGAATCTTGTAATCATGTAATGGTTTGTATTGGAAGGAATCTTAAATCTCACCCTGTTCCAAACCCCTGCCATGTGCAGGGACACCTTCTACTAGACTTAGATAAGCTGTGCCAGGGCCTCGCCATCCTCACAGGGAAGAATTTCCCTCCATTGTAAATGCTACCCACAGTTTACGTGGAACAATTTACACAGTTTACCCACAGTTTACAGTTTTCAACAGTTGTCAGAGAACAAGCTATTCTGTCTTCCTCAGTACCAATATTTACTATTTTACTTCTGATGGCAGATTATTAGACTCAGTTTACGTTCCTCACTTTATGCTCCTCCTATCTACCTTGGCCTTAACCTGGATTTAGGATCACATTCCAGTGACTTAAATCTCTACCTAGGTAGGCACTTCAGGAGGATGCATTATGCTGGCTTAACACCCATGAAAAGATTTTTTGTTTTATATGCATGACTAAATCCCCTGGGCTCAAATGCCTCCTGTAATATTGTGAGGATGATAACTTTCCAACCAAGTCTCCTTAAAACTGATGAATTACTCCAGGAGTACCTACTCAAAGGAAACCTTCAGCCAGGGCATATAGGCAGACAGTATAATATCAGGTCATTGCCATAGCAAAGTGTTGGCTTCTGGAAGAGAAGAGGAAGGTGCCATCCCATTCTGCCTACTGCATCTGGTTGTGTGACCAAGCAGAGATGCCACTGCAATTCTCCTTTTCTAGTTATGTGTCTTGAGGTGCTGCACTAACAGTTGTTTAAATTAGGTGAGCAAAACCCACCATCTCAATCATGACCACAGACAAGAGGTTCTGATTCCACACCAGCTACAGTGAAGACAAAGCTACTACAGTTTTAACTCTCCTTCACACCTTGAATCCTACCAATGCAGGGTATGTCAGCTTCAGTGCTGTTTAAACTCCAGCCAACTATTGTGAATTGGCCACCCTGAGTTAAGAACACCCATTATTTTTTATCTCACTTGAAGACATGCTGTCTAATTGCTGATTTTTAAGTAGTTGTCTGATATTTATTTGGGGCTTAGTTTAGCATGTATTTGCTATATCCTGTAAAAAACTAGGTCTTTTTTATGTGCTTAGAAATTAAAAGACAGCAACTGAACTAATCTAGCCCAACAGAGATAAGCTCTGCATGACCAGTGAAACCCAGAGCTTGATTCTGCACAACAGGGTTCCGAGACCTCACAGGCACTGCTGTGGTACAGCATAATGTAATTCACAAATTTCAGCTGCTCTAAGAATGCTTTTATTTTTTTTTGACAGAGATCTGTCAGTCTACAGCAGCTGAAGGCAGCATTTTTACTAATTTCTTGTAGATGAGAATAAAATCATCACAGGGTTTTTCTTCCTTTTCTCCTTAAAACCTCACAAAAATCCCTCCAAAATCTCATGGGTTGGAATATTTTGTTTCTACACAGTCTGAAAAGGATGGATCAGATCTAGCACTGCTGAATGTGCATAGGAAAGGTATTTGTGGCTCATTATTAGGGGACTGGCTAGTCAGAGATGGTGTTACTTACATAACATCTCAAGCATACCCCAAGTGCAGCACGGATGCTGTGGAGTGAAGCAATTATCTATTTTGCTGTCTTAAGAACAGAGTGACCTAGATTCTGTCTTCTTTTTTCTCTTTCTCCTTTTTTTTTTTTTTTCCTCTTTTCCTCATGGGGTGGCCCACTTAGTTGATTAAACTGCAACTCAATTATAACAGGTTGTGTTACGGTTGGGATTAAAGCAGATGTAAAGAGACTGAAGCTGATAAAGTAATTTTTTCTTTTCTTTTTTCTTTTTTTTTTTTTCCTTGCTGGTTAGCTGGAAATTAAGTGACAAGCATCAGTCTTAGTAGTTTTGGGTGACAGATATCTCACAATAGCCTTTGCTAGCAGATGGGAATGCAAAAGTGATATAGAGAAAAGTTGTGCATTTCATGGTAATTAAAAAAAAAAAAAAGGTAATGGTCTAATTTCAAATAAGAGATTTGAAATAAGATTTAAATCCAAAATAAGCCCAAATTTAGCAAATGCAGTGACAATGTGAGGCTGATACTTTTTTTAAGTAAATACATAAAACATGTTTACACTTGTGCATGATTTATAATTTTGGTGTGCCTGCAAATTCTCTAATAAACCATCAGAGGCATTAGGAGGACAAATAGGTTATCCTGGTAAAGTCTGAGAAGGACATGACCAAGATCCAGCTGAAAACTACCCATCCTAAACATTCTTTCATAATAGGATTATCCTTTACATTAAGGACATGACAGCCAGGTAACATGCGGTCTGTGCTAAAGAATGCGGTATCTAATGAAAACTGAGCATCAGCTCAGTGTTGTATTTGTGTCCTTCTCTGTTTTCTCCTCTCATTTAAACCTCAGGGAGCAGAAGAAAAGCAAATCTGTTCAGTGTAGGGCAACCTGAAAAGTAAAATTCCTATTCCCATCAAGTTCAAGGAGGAAAAGGATTCAATGAGAGCTCTTAATCCCTGCCTGAAGACATGTTCAGTCAAACTGCACTCCAAGGTATATATTTCTGGGTAGGTATCTGCAGCAGGAATGAAGCTGTGGATGGAACCCAGCACCAGATTTATGCATGGACTCCAAGTGGTGGGAAGAGTACCTTCTGTCTCTTTGGGCTGGATGTTTAGCAAGGCTTCTGGTCATGTCATTGCATCACCTGCAGCTGAGCAGCCTTCACAGCATTGCCACCTGCACATTCATCCTGCTTTTATTTCTGTCCCTGACAGTCTGAAAAGCTGATCCTGTGAATATATTTCCTGATGACATAACAGAGGAAGCCTGCCCATTCCTGCTCTGGAAAGTCCCATTGCCCAAGTTGAGCTCTATTGTACTGTCTTGCTGCTCACTTACTACTTCAGGTTCTGAAAGTGGTTTCAGAGCTGCAAAGTCTGTTCTATGCAGTGAGGCAGACAGTCTCCTTTCCTGCCTGGGTTCTCATTTGACTTCATAAACACATGAAAGAAGCATCTACCTGTGTCAAAATCTGCCTTTGATACTTTGGAGCTTAAAGAAGTTCCTAGGGGATCTGGGAAGATCTAAGGGAGAAGGGCCTGGGAAAAGCCTCCTTCCTGTGTTTATGCTGAACTTCCTGGTATCAGGGAGTAGTGGGCTAGTAAAGAAGAAATATGCAAATATTCTGTGAGATACTATATGAAGTTGATGGCTGAGTGCATCACTTATGAGAAGAGCCAGGCCTCCTCCAAGTGCATCTTACTTAGAGCAAAAGAGAAAGATCACACTCTTCTATCTTCAGTTAGTAAAAATTAAGTGCTATTTGTCTTTGTAGGGAATTTTTCCTCCATTGGGAAAGATTAATCAGCGATACCACCGAAGATAAAAGCCAGTAATGTAATTTGAAGGCCTTGAAGGCCCTAAAAGATGACTTGCATTAAAGATGACTGTCATCAAGGGGAAGGCCACATTGATTTCAAACGGTCTGAGATCCATTTGAAATTTGAAAGCATTTGTGGTACACTTATACATTCTCTTAGGTGCTTTTATTTTGAATTTTGTGATTAATTTTCTGCCCTTTCTCAATAGCTAACTCACACAGACATGGACACTGATGTATCTTACAGTCTACTCTTTTTTAACTCATTTCATGAACCCTCCTGTCAGGATGTTATATCTGTTTTACTTTGGTGGTAAGATAGCGCTAAAGCCACTTATTAGGGTCTGTTCTTCCTGTTGTTCTCTTATGAGGATGGTAGTAGGAAGGAGAAAATGGAACAACCAATCTTGTCTGAAGGCTCAGAACTCTAGTTTTCTGACAATAAACTTGTTCCCTTCTTTGGACTGCTGCAACTTCGTCCCTGTAACAATGTGAGTAGATTCTGGTACTTGCTGCTGCTCAGACCTAGCAACAATGGATGAAGACAAATAAATGATACCCTGTGAATTTTACACAGCTCAGCAGTCTGGATTATGTGGCTAATATGTCCATGGTGCTACTGAGAGAGCTGGTGTGAACTGCCAGTGGAGCATGTAGGGGTTAATGCTATAAAACATTAATCCAGTGAGCTTTAGTCCTGTCTTTGCTCATGATAATGTGGTAATTTTGTGATAAATTGGATTCACTGTGGAATTGTAGTAACTTGTAGTGGGGCCACGTATGTGCAGCCTCCCCTGAGAAAGACCTTGCCTTGGCTTTAGTGAGAAAGCATGGTGACCTTTGATAGAAACAATAAATCACAGAGTGGTTTGGGTAGGAAGGGACATTAAGGCCCATCCAGTTCCACCCCCTGTCATGGGCAGGGACACCTTCTACTAGACCAGGTTGCTTCAAGCCCCATCCAACCTGGCCTTGAACACTGCCAGCTTCTCTGGCCAACCTGTGCCAGGGCCTCACCACCCTCACAGGGAAGAACTTATTCCAAATGTCTAATCTCTGTCTCCCCTCTGTCAGGTTACATCCTTTGTCCTGTTACTACAGGCTTTGTCAAAGGCTCCTCTCCAGATTGTTGGTTTCTTTAGGCACTGGGAGCTGCTTTAAACTCTCCCCAAAGCCTTCTCTTCTCCAGGCTGAATAAGCCCTGACTGCACATCCTGACTTAAAATGGGGAGAGAATGATGTCCTTTATGTGTGGGGCATGTTTCGGAGCTTCCAGCAGTAAGCATAGGGACCTTGTTCATACAGTGACAGGGTACCCTCTGCTGCTCCTGGGTGTACTACACCATGGACCACAGCTGATGGATCCTGCCCATAACCTCAGTTCCAGCAGATCTCTTCTCCCAGAAAGCCCATTAACACCTTTTGAAGAGCCATAATGTGCTGAGAGGACATTTTCCCTCTATTTGTTAGATATGTTCATTGCCCCACAAAAAAAATCACCAGACTGGCTTTGCTATACTCACCTTGCTGGGAAGGTGATCTCTCTGTCCCACTGGTGAGTGCACACAGTAACTGCAGAGTACAACTGTTGTACAGGACATTGACTATGAGCATGTATGAACCCTTCCTTGACTGTATTTACTGTAGAGAGTAAGCTCAGAGTAAACAATCCCTGTTATCCACCATTCCCCATAATTTTCATTCCATGTGCAAGCTTGTATCAGGGAATCAGAGAATTGCCTTGATCATATCACTGACAGTCTTGAGGAATTAAATTCAGTTCAGGGTTTAAGCAGAGAGACTTGAGGTTCCTTATGTCTTGGCAAATGCACACTGCTCATGTTTGCTAACCTTTTAAGTAGAGAACCAAATAGAGAAAGTGGTAACAGGTAACTGGCTTGAAATACAAAACCCTCAACAGAGCTTTCATTTTAACAAGGTTCTTATTCCCATTCTCTTTAACTACAAAGCCTTTATAAGAGAGCCAACTCATGAGTCGGTCTTCATTAAGATATGTGCTAAAACTGGCTGTAACTGTTATTTGAAAGATAAATTAGTTGTATTGGACAGATCAAGGTGTCTTGATTTGTTTGGTTGGGTTTTTTTTTTTGTTTGTTTGTTTGTTTGTTTTTATCTCGCTCAAATCCACCCCCATGCCCTCAAAAAAACCTGCAGGGAGAACACAGTGGGGAAGTGGGAGGAGAGAGGAGTACTGGCATAATTTATCTTCTCCTCAGAGAAGCTGGCCTAACCTTGCATTCTTTGTTGCTCAAGGGTAGAAAGCACAACACTTGTAATAAGGCACTCAGGGACTTTGCTGACTTTCGGGGACTCTGTGGCCATGAGCTCATGCCAATTTGCTAAATAAGGCAAAATTGCCTATCCTTTCCTGGTCTGTTGGGCTATGTAATTTTTCACAGGTAACATGGGAAGTCCCATCTGTTTCATAACATATTCCAGACCTTTGAGGCATCTTTGGGAACAGAAGCTGTGAGCAGAGAGCTCTGTCCACCATCACCTTATTCCACTGTCAGAAGCAGAGCTACTAAGCCTTTAGCTCTCATTTATGGCATATCATTGACCTCTGGTCCCAAATGGCTGTTACTTCCTAGACAATTTCTCAACACTGTCAGCAGGCCTCTGGTTTTTGACCAGTTCAGTCTGGCTTATACTTGTAGCAAACTTTATGTGTATTGGTATTGTTATATTTAGTCATTTGGTGAGTGAAGAGTGTGTGCCTGAACCCAGCATGCTTTTCTTCCAAGACTGTGCCCGTAGCCACAAATGTATGAGAGGAAACCAATTGGACAGACACTGTTTACTGCTTTTTGGGGCACAGCCTTTAGTTTTCCAGTGCAGCGTCATGGGAGAAGTAGGCTAGACTTCAGCTGTGATGGCCTATCCAAAAACCAGTGGTGGTGTGGTTTCACTGCTGCTTGATCTGTGTCAGACAGATAAACAGAAGCACAGATACATGGCTGTGTGTTGCAAACTGGTCAGCCACCATGGCATCAAAGGATCTAGAGGGTTAAACTGGTTTTGGTGAGAGAAAGTATTTGCCATAAAACCTGTTCATCGTTAAACTAAACTTCAGCTTAATTAGCCTGTGACAGACTCATCTGTGTAACTTTCCAGCTGAAGCTCCTGAAAAAGCTCATTAAGACACTCTGATGGATGGACCAGCTTGACAATGGGAAGTAACACAACTAATCTTAAATACAGACTGCTTCATTATCTAACATTTTAAAAATGTTTTTCTTAAGCAGATCTCAGCACCTCTGGGGAACATTTACAACTTCTTCCTATGAGTAAGCATGTGCTCCTTCTCTGGCCTAAAAGGTGATAATGAAGTCCTTCCCAGGATCTGTGGTAGTTCCTTGCTAGAGAAAGATGAAATACATCACTGGGTTATATTCTGGTCACCAATGAAAGTAACACAGTGAAGGTCATTTTAGCATTTTCAGCAGAATACAATCACTCAGATCAGGATGATTTGCTGCCCGATATACTCACATGTCAGGATGAGGCAGAGCTGTATTTAGTAGCTCTTCTTTTTAATCTGCAATATGAGCTATTTCCTGGCACACTGCATTGATTTCCATCTCAACTCTATCTTGTATAATTGTAGAGACAGGACAAAGCCTAATCTAGTCTTATTTTTCTAGTGTCTTCCATGCCTTAGCTATGACAACAGTTTATATCACTGTCGTCTCCTTTTCGACAGAACTGCTGGTGGATCCACACTCCCTTGTGGGAAGCATACTTGTACTTGTGCACTTGAATATTCCTCGTTCGGTAGACAGCTTTGGCTTTGCACCCATCCTGTTTTATGCCATTATTTAAGTGCACTGCTAATGCTAATTTTGCCCTACTAACTCTCCAGCATCCAGATAAAAAACTGTAGGAAGGCTGGTGTGCTTGAAAGCTACTGTTTTTAATTCCTGGGAAATGCAAAGTACTCTGTCTTATAACAAGCCATGCATGTCTAACTTTCTAACTTTACTCAGTTTACACGTACACTACTGCAGCAATGGAGTGAGTGTCCATGCTGTCATTCAAATGATTAATTAAAATGAGGGATAGACCATTAAGAACACCCTCTCTGCAGCACATCCTTCCAACCTGACAGCAAATAAATTATGCATCAGCTTCCAGACTTAACAAAGGAATACCAGTGGTCTCCAGGAGCCTTTTTATTGTTGCTTCTACAAACATACTGATGAATACAACTAACGCAGCTAATCATCAGATTCTGAGGTCCCCTCAAAGAATTAACATGAAGTGATCTTCTAAGGGACCTCCCAAGAGACACTGTTTTCCCTTCAGGAGAATGGAGAGAGCACAGGCAATGTTTCTTAACCATATCTACTAGATGCCCATATCAACTGAGATGGATCCCATTAGGATTGTCTTCTTGGGAGAAGGTTCTGAATTGTCACAGCTACAGACCCAATTTAGATTAGCTAGAAATGTTTACAAAAAGAAGGTCTGTTCTTGCTTTCATGTCTGCTAACCAGAAGTCAGCTTTATAGCTTCACTGCAACTGTTTTCTGTCCCTTTGTCTGCCCCTGTTAAACTTTGTAGACAAATGGAACAAGGAGAAGTGCTGAGAGATGACAGAAGGGTTTGAGAGGAATAGGAGGCTTTCTAACAGCAGAATTTGGAGCTGTGAGTATCCTGGAGCTGAGATATGCCCCTAATCTTCTAGAATTTAGATAATCTCACTGGTAAAGTACCTATAAGGTTTGTGGTAGGTGTTATACTCATCCAGTAAATCAAGTTTTATCTCTGTTATGTCTTCTAATATATTACCGCTTCCATAGCTGCAAGGAACAGGTTATTGCACATTAGTATTGTTGCTGTTACCTCTCTGTGTGTGATCCTCAGTCTGGTTTGATGGATGTTGGTCCTCTTTTCTTGAGCAAACCAAAGCCTTCTATCAGTATGGAAGTCCTCTCAAAGGAATGCTGTGTTCATAAAGAGTAGTATTTAGAGCAGGAGGCATCTGAGCCTTAATTCACAGTACGCAAGAGGCAATGTGGATGTAGCCTCATATATTTCCGTGACATTGCATTGTATTTTGATGGAAAGGAAGGCATAATCAGCATGAGCCATTTCTATATGCACTGTCTCCCTTTAACTTTTTCAGTGCTGCATATGTATACCAGTCACTTGGAAAGATCATAGCAACAAGCAGGAGAGTTTTCTGAAACAGTGCAGGGAGTGCTTCTGTATTGGAAGAGAAATCTGAAGTTGAGTTAGGTGAAGTGGAAGGAAAAGACCTTTTCACACAGTTTTCACTTCCAAAGCTGGAAATCAGCTAGATACCACACAAATTCCCTCCAGAGTCTCTTGTGGGAATTGTCATCCACAGCAACATCATCTGGACAAATCAGTGATAAGCTGAAAGCACAGGGAGATAGCAGACTTTCTGCTCCATGGTGTGTCCAAGAGGCCCACACTAGTGTTAGGACTGGACCTCTTAAACTGAAAGTAGAATTGGAGCTGTTAAATAGAAAGTGGTTCCATGATATAGTTTGTACGAGTCTATTTGGTCGATAAGAAAATGAACATGAGCCAGCAGTGTGCATTCACAGCCCGGAAAGCCAACCATATCCTGGGCTGCATCAAAAGGAGCATGACCAGGAAGTCAAAGGAGGTGACCCTGCCCCTCTACTCTGCTCTTGTGAGACCTCACTTGGAGTATTGTGCAGTTCTGGTGTCATCAACATAAAAAGGACATGGAACTGTTGGAATAAGTCCAGAGGAGGGCCACGAGGATGATCAGGGGACTGGAGCACCTCCCATATGAAGATAGGCTGAGAAAGTTGGGGCTGTTCAGCCTGGAGAAGAGAAGGCTGCGTGGAGACCTCATAGCAGCCTTCCAGTATCTGAAGGGGGCCTATAGGGATGCTGAGGATGGACTATTCATTAGGGACTGTAGTGATAGGACAAGGGGTAATGGGTTAAAGCTTAAACAGGAGAAGTTTAAGTTGGATATAAGGAAGGAATACTTTACTGTAAGGGTGGTGAGGCACTGGATTGGGTTGCCCAGGGAAGTTGTGAATGCTCCATCCCTGGCATTGTTCAAGGCCAGGTTAGACAGGGCCTTGTGTGACACAGTTTAGTGTGAGGTGTCCCTGCCCATGGCAGGGGTGTCCGAGCTTTATGATCTTAAGGTCCTTTCCAACCATCACTATTATTCTATGATTTATGTTTTCAGTATCCACACTGCCCTTTTTGGCTACTTGCACCTTCCCATTAAGAGTGTGGCCACACAAGGAAACAGTGCAGCACAACTAGAAAGGACTGGGCAGGACTGAAAATGAGAAAGTGGTACATTTCTTTTGGTTTTCTTAGGAATGTGAATGCAAAGGCAACATGTATGACAAGGCAAGCAGATGATGGATTTTCCTGTAGCTGGTCTGTGGGAGCAACAATGGTAATAGTCCTGGTTTTCCTTTGCTCTTCCAGACTGGATTATCAGTTACGTTTCTGAGATAAATGCAGAACTCCTGTCAGAATGAACAAGGGGCTGAACTTGCACAGTGTCAGCATAATGAAGATGAAAGGTATGGCGCAAAGTAGCTGAGATGCCATGTTCTTAAGAAGAGAAATATGGTTTACAGGAACTGAAAAAAGAGATGAGGGGTGTGTGCTGGGAGTATGTCCCTTGAACAGTTGCCCAAAGCTGCTGTGGATCAGGTATGTTGTCCCTCTTTCTTTCAATTCATCACAGTTGCACTTTACCTGAATAGCAGTAATTGGCACATTCATTTTGAGTATGCCCACCAGTCTGACACCACTTCAAGTTTCCAGCCTCAAGAGGAATGCAGCTCTTCTTAATTCTGTCTGTTATTATGCAGAAGCATCTAAACCTATCAGGTATGTGATGATCTGGGACTATGTTTGATCTTTCTTCTAGAAGCTTTGGTAATTTTTTTTTTTTCTTTTTCTTTCATGTTATGAGTGATTTCTCAGCAGTTGTGGCCAATGTAGTGTCCCCTTGTGTGTATGTTGGCTACGTGGTGGCGGGATAAGAGTTCTTTCTGTACTGGAGAACAGTGCGCTGAGTTCACAAAACAAGTGAATCTGTTCTGTCCTTTCAAAATTGGATAAGTGGAAATTTGGTTGTTGGTGTTCACAAATGGAAGAAACAGAATGTGACTCAAGGATTAATTAGATTGTCCTATTTGCAGTGGTAGTCACACTTCAGGTGTGGCTCTCAGCAAAGATTGACTTCAAGAGCATCCAAATTGCTCTCTGTTAGTGGTCTTCTCTGTTTTAATTTTCATGCTTGAAGCTGGGTTTTTGTTTTTGGTTTTTTTTTTTTGTTTGGTTTGTTTTTTGGGTTTTGTCTTTTTTTTTTTTTTTTTTTTGCCAGTAAGCACAAATAACACTTCAAGGAGCTATTTTGGTGCTGCTAACTATTCCCCCGGTCTCTCTGTCTGTCTGTAAGTCAATGTCTATCAGCCTTGCCACAGACTGAAAGGGGAGGGGAGAGGGACAAGCATAACCTTTTAGCGGTTGTGATGGTTCTTGCCTAAACAGTTGGTTCTGGCCTTAACAGTGTAAGTTTTAACTTGATCTTAAGGCATGACTTTCTCCGCAAGCTGAATAATTGAGTAACTCTTATGTTTCACATAAGAGAATGAAGATCACTGAGGTTCCTGTGATGACAGCTGATGATCTGTGGCTTTAACCTGGAAATACTTTAAATTGTGGTCTATCAGACTCTAACAAAGTCCCTAGATGAAAGAAATTCACCATGGTCATCAGTAAGGTAAAAAACATGGACTAAAATTTAAGCATAAGTGTGTCTCCTTTGCTAGGCTGGGGCTCTACCATTTTTTGTACACAAGAAATTGGAACTTCAGGCTTTTGTAGCCACTTTTCCCTTGTTGTCTTGGCCTCAGCTGAGACCTGTGCATGACAGATATCTGAACATGAGTGCAGAGCTATTTCCAGCTGGCAAGAAAACTGGCGAGAACCATGATGTGTTGAGACTCGTGAGGAAACCCAGACTACAACCATCAGTTACTACCTCCCTTTATAGGACAGCTCTTAAACCTTGTTTCTTGCAGCCACTGCATTTATTCTTGTCAGCAGAAAGCCATGTTCTCCCCTTTTTAAAAATATTTGCTCTTTAGCCCATTTAAAGAGTGCGCAGTTAGAAAATTTTTCAGCCATTCTTCTAGGTCATGTTCCATCTCTCTTTGCATCAGTTGTCCATCTCCAATAATGCTTCAGATGCAGCTGTGTTTCTGGGCTCTTTTTGCACAGCAGATTTAAAATTGTAGCTGCTAGTTGGAATGGAGGCTTAGGGGCTCATTAGCTCGCAGAGACACTTGTATTTCAGTTTGCATTTTAGGGGAGCTTATGATACCCTCTAATTACAATGTCTGAAGACTCTCTATCCTCCTGGGCCTGGTTTTCTGCTCATTTGATAAGTAGCAGCAAAATTAATTTTGTTTGGAAAGCAGCTAACTTCCTTGTACCGTTGACAGCCAAAGAGGTGATACCCACCCCTGCAAGCACTAGGGCATGTCTTCAGTAATAACAATGGATGCTTCTTCCTTAGAACTCACTAGACTGCAAGGTGTTTTCCAAGCTGGGGAAGGTCTTTACTGCTTTCACAGAAGAAAGAGCTAAGGCTCAGAGGTAAACCCCAGTCACTGGGATGTAGGTAGGGTGAACTTGCCATCCTAAGAGCCAACTTTGTCCCCAGTGCTCACCTGTTCTGTTGTATGTGTGGAGTTCTATGGGACTGGTACTGCCATGGAAGATGATTTCTTCTTCTCCTAACCTCATCTCCAGGTATTAGCCTTTGAAAAATTAACTCGGTCAACAAGGCACCCGGGATAGTGTCTCTGTGATAGGAGAGGAGAGTCAGCAGCAAGCAAAAAAGAGTGGGGAAGGAAATGGAAACATCATGTGAAGGAAGGAGACAAGAATGGAGATATTCTGAAATTTCTCTGGCTAGAAACTCACACTGATCAAATATCTTTTATAGAGAGGTTGAATGAGAGAGCTTTCAATGTGCCTTCCCATCTAAGTGGTTCTGTGACCCTGTGGTGTGAGAAGTCTACTTAGTGCTGGTTTATGTTTGTCCTCCTGGTGAAAGCACTCAGTGAAATAAAACTAGAAATGAGTACTTGTCTAATGTGCTGTTTTGTAGCTTGAGTGGAAAGGCAGCATGCACTCTGTTAATATCAAAATCTTGTTGTGGGCACAAAGGAAACATATGTTACATATGAAAAGCCAAGAATGTATTAGTATAATCAAAAACTTAACTGTCTAACTAAAGATGTAGTATTCGTTCAGATTTAGTTCTTATGGCAAAAGAAAACCCCAAATAAATACTGCTATTAAAAAAAAACCCTCAGTTGTAATAACAATACAGTTAAAATTATCATACAAATGTTCTAGTATTTATCTTCCTGCCCCATTCTGTGAGATAACATGCTTGCCGTTCCACTGCTCCTTGAGGTCATAAGGAGAATAGCTTCAATCTGATCAAAACAGTCATCAGTATTGAGAGCTCTTTATCAGGAGAAACATGATGGTGATGTTAATGAATTCTTCCTCACTCAAGGATTCAGTTGGGGTCATTTTTATACGTTCCCTAGCACACTTTTACACCTTGCTCTTTTTTTTTTAATCTACATTCAGATAAATTATGTATAATACTATACATGTCTGTTCTTTGTTCTGTTATCTCTACAACTGCTTTTTCTCATCTCTAAGTTTGCATTTCTTTAAGTAACCATTAGTGAGTTGCAGTTTCTCCAGTCTTAGCCTGCATCTCAACTTCCATCCCATGTTCACTTCTAATGATGAGGCACCCACAGCGTCTTTGGGCAACTTGTTATTACAGAATTACAAAGGAAGGTTAGATATAGGGAAGAAGTTCTTTGCTGTGAGGGCGGTGGGGCACTGGAACATGTTACCCAAAGAAGTGGTAAATGCTCCATCCTTGGCAGTGCTCAAGGCCAGGTTGGACAGAGCCTTGGGTGACATGGTCTAGTGTGATGTCTCCCTGCCCATGGCAGGGGGTTGGAACTAGATGATCTTAAGGTCATTTCCAACCCTAACCCTTCTATGATTCTATGATGCTATGAAGTGTATAGTTATGATCATTTACCTTTATGCTCACCTATCTACGTTATGAGAGGTCTTACAAGTACAACACTCACCAAATCATTCTCATCAGTGTGGGACGGAAAAGTGTACATTCATAAATGATCCACGTCACAAGGTTTGGAGTCATATGGGCATCTCCAGTGAGGGTCCGGCCTGGGAGGTGTCATCTAGGGAAGCACCAACAGGGAAGCTAATCTTGGGTAAATAGCCACTTAATTTTTATATGATTTTGGTGTAAACACATAAGTGGGCATGGGACATGATTCCCAGCTTTCTTTGTCACCACGTTGGCACCAGTGGTACCTTGTCAAGCATGTTTTGGCTGCTGGTCAGCTTATTGGGGATATTCTGGGCTCTTACTGAGTTCATCAGGAATACCTCAGACTCCTGCTGAGTTCACCAGAGCCCTGAGCTCATTAGTGAGGCCTTGGGGTGGGGTGGCCTTGGAGGCACCCACAAAGGAGATACACAGCTTTGTCAGTTGGTTTACTTGGTCACCTTTATGACTGCTTGCATTAACTCTTCTCTACAACATCCTGGGTCTCCATTTCTCTAGGCCCCTGATGTCTGTTTTCTTCTAAACTATGCCAAATTGTGCTAGAATCATAGATACAACTACACAAAATGAGTGTCTGCTTCTACTGCCTTCTTGAAAATCATGATTTTACTGTGGGGAAATAAGCAAGAGTAAGACAAATCAGCTAGAGCCACCTGGCCATTAGGAAAACTGCTGTTAGAACTAAACGAAGCACAGCTGTAACTCCAGGAGGGTCAAAATCAGTTCAAATAAAGAAGGCTTGGCAAACCTCAGCCCTGAAGTCATGTTGTGGTTTAAGCCCAGCCAGTAACTCAGAATCATGCATCCACTTGCTCAGTCCCTCTGCTTCTTCATCCCCCCACTCCTGGAGGGATGTGGAGGAGAATCAAAAGAATGTAACTCCTACAGGATGAGATAAGAACAGTCCAGTAACTAAGGTATAACACAAGCCACTACTGCTACCACCAATAATAATAATGATAAGGGAAATAACAAGGGGAGAGAATACAATTGCTCATCACCTGCTGTCAGATACCCAGCCTGACCCAAACAGCAATCTGGGCCTTCTGGGTAGCTCCCCCCAGTTTATATACTGGGCATGACTTGCTGTGGTATGGAATACCCCTTTGGCTAGTTTGGCTCAGGTGTCCTCCTGGCTTCCCCTCCTCCCTGGCAGACCATGAGACTGAGAAAGTCCTTGATCAGAGTAAACATTACTTAGCAATAACTAAAAACACTGGTGTGTTATCAGCATTGTTTTCAGGCTAAAGTTAAAACCACAGCACTGCACCAGCTACTAAGAAGGAGAAAAATGACTGCTACACACAGGACAGGTCACTACACAGCTTATTCTCTGGTAATCCCACTGGCAGTACTGCAAACAGCCTTCATTTAACCAGGGTGAACGGGGACACATGGTTGTTTCCCATGGCCCCACACCAGATGTTGTGGCTGCTTATCTGACCCACACCTTCCATCTGTGGCTCGGGTCTGATCGTTTCTCAGGTTTACTGTCTCTAGCTTCACTTACAATAGCATAACATACAATGCAGACATCCTGCTCTTAAAGTGCCATTAGCAGCTCTTTTTTTCAGGCTTTCAAGGGAAATTTTAGCTCTACTATAAATTTAATTCAATTTGAACTGCAATGACTTGACCTGTCCATGCTGACCATTCATGCAGATGTGGATTACACTCATGTACCTGTGATGCAGGGCTCAGTTTTTTTTTTTGACATGTTTTTAATGCTCAGCAAAGTCACATTGAAAATATTCCATGACTGCCATAATCAATGCCAACTTGAATCTGACAGTATTTGTTATCAAGTCCTTGCAAGTACAATGCATTATATACTGTAGTAAACACTACACTGGGTTCTGTGACATTTTCAGGATCCTGTGTTTGCTGTGTCAACCAAAATGTGTGTGTTGTATTCTCTTACTGTGAAATTTGTTTTCATGTGAGATGCACCAGAACCTCACCTCATGTGACCCGTAGTAAGGACTCCTATGACAGCTTGCTATGGATCTGAGAAACGGCCCGGCGCTCATGTGGAATCTTAGAGCACTGAAGTACAGATATATGTATGTGTGAGCAATCGGCATCCAAAATGTAGTTGGAAAGTCAGAAAGGGTTAAAATGAAGAAAAAAGTGGATAATAAGGGTAGAAATATCTTTACTGTTAATGGTTAGAAAGACTTATCCAGGAAAGATATACGTAGCTTCTTGGTCAAATACTAATTATGTTACTAACCAGCCAGAACCATCCCAAAGTGTGCAACAAGGACACACATCCGAAGACAGAGTTTCTGAGGGTGAACTACAATTTTGACTTTCACTGTGCATGTAGGTTACCGATCCTGCGCTTCTTCTGACATATACCAAAATAGATTGCAGATCTCTAACCACCAAGGCATATTCTCCATTGATGTTGACTTCACAGAACTGCAGGTTACTTCACAGGATGTAAGAGCTCAGCTTTTACCTGTAGTTCTCAGAAGCAGCAGCTTCACACACTTACTGGTGATGCAAGCTGACTAGTGTATGTGGAAGAAGATTCTTGAAAATGATGAAGGTTCACAACTTGTTGGTGTCTTCTCTGTACTCTAGGTTAGAAATGTGAAGACAGCATAATTACACAGGGACAGGATTTCTGCCTTGCAGCGAGGGAGAGTAATTTTTAGTATTTGGCATAGCAGGCCTATAGGAAAGAATTTGTTATAAATAAACCCAGAATGAACAGAGGGGATTCCAATAAGCACTGAAAAAAGTGCTAAGCAAGAAGCTGTGACACTCAACGCTGCTCAGTATGCAGTGGGATTAGCCTGGATCTTTGAAACTAAATTGCAACCATGTAAGCTGAAAATCTTTACTGTAAATCCAGCTGGAATAAACACCAGGCAGACAAACTTTAATACTGCAACGTCTGTTCCTGTACCTCAGCTGCTGTTAGTTCCTAGCAGCATCTTTGTTCCTGCCAACACCGAAATTTCCTCACGACTGAATTCCTATTGTACTCCCTCATGCTGTTAAGTTTAACTATTCCTTTTGAACAGTGGCTGCACCAGAACTATTTGGAATCAGTTTCACCATTGTTAATAGTCAGTTCAAAAGGATATTACATGGCAGGACTCTGGCAGATCAAATGAAAGGATCACCTAGCTCTGTGTTGCCTCCAACAGTGGATGCATTGGGAAGACAGAAACTGGGCAAGTGTAGTGGGGATCCATCCAGAGCATTGTCCAGCCTCCAGTAGATGTGTCTTTCAAATCCAAGTGTTATTTCTGTGCATATTTGATAATTGTGAGGATTCTTTAATTTGGAGCAAGGGAGTGTTTATTTAAAAAAAATATTGCAATGGGATTTGAGCAGAGACAAAAATATGTTATTCTCCAGCCTTGTAAAACTGGATCTCCACACTGAAACCTGCATTTTGTATTGAACTGGATTTGTCATTCAAAACAAGCAAAGCTCTGGTATTTTATAAGCTGTTGAAAACAATAGGAGAGCTTAAAAGGCTGTGAAAGACGTTACATGGAGCAGTCTGTGCCTTTTGCTTCTTTAGGTCCCAATCAAAGGCTCAAAGTCTTTGGATAGAAAGCCTGAGTGATGTACAGTTTGGGGTGAATAAAGAATTTAACATGTATCCTCCCTTGTGATAATGATGGGTGAGGTCTGTCAGCATAAAATTGGTATAAAACATGCTCATTTTAAAGGTAAGGGGCCTCGTTGGTGTCAGCACTGAAATCCCTTGCGTATTTCTTGGAAATCACTCACTTGAAAGGTGCAATTAAAAGATCTTTTTCTGGAATGGGGAATTTGCAGCACATTGGCTGTCCATTCGTGTAACTAGGATACATAATTAGCAAATCCTACCAAAAAACTGTTTCCTACTGTCATTTAGATGCTGGCTTTGGCTGTCCTTTTGTGAAAAGAGGTGGGCAGATTTCTGCCTACATCCTGCACCACTGAGGTTAATGTGTTTCGTTTTGTTTTGGTTTTTTTTTATTTCTGAAAAGTCTTAGCAAAGAAACAGAGACCTCTGTGACCTTATGTGTGGTGTGGGCAGCTCACACTGTTTGTTTCACCACCATCTTACATCATCTGTTCACAGTAGGGCCTTTTTACTGTTCTGGGATCCAGTATGCCAGAAATATGTGTAGGAAGGCAGGTTTACACTGGATCACACCAGTGGTCTGCCTCTTTCTGCATCCTGTTCTAGTACTGAAAAAATGCCAAGATAATAACTTCCCCTAATATTCTTTCATCTCCCTTATTCTCTGTTTTCATTCTGGGGGCTTTCTGGACAATAAGTATTTTCTCTGCATTTAATGATACTGAATGGAATTATCTATTGTGATCTTGCCTAGCCTATCCTTGAATCTGTGGCACATTTTGTGTCCTCAGGTGGAGTGCTGTGGATATCTTCTATTATCCACAGGACTTTGTGCAGATGTTCCACCAGCCTACTATTGGTTGCATGAAAAATCCAGTTCTGAATCCTGATCCTCATACCTTCATTTTCTCTCTCAGCTGATTTTCTGGAATTTAAGTCCATGGGACAGGGGAAGTGCAATGTGTTTTCAGACAGGGAGGAGGTCTGTTTTTTCCCATAGTCCCACACATAAAGGAATTCTACTGAGACGCATGTTTCCCAGTGCAAATCTCAAGCAATCAAGAGCTTGGTGCTGAAGATGGCTGTATAATCAAAAGTGGAAATCACACAGAATCACAGGATCACAGACCAGTTTGGGTTGGAAGGGACTTTAAAGCTCATCCAGTTCCAACCCCCTGCCATGGGCAGGGACACCTTTCCACAAGACCAGGTTGCTCCAATTCCTGTCCAACCTGGCCTTGAACACTGCCAGGGATGGAGCAGCCACAGCTCCTCTGGGCAACCTGTGCCAGGGCCTCACCACCCTCAAAGGGAAGAACTTTTGCCTAAGAGCTCATCTCAATCTCCCCCCTGTCAGGTTAAAGCCATTCCCCCTTGTCCTCTCACTACACGTTCTTACAGCCTCACTCAGAAGACCTACATTGTCTTCTAGTAGTCTGAGAATACTTGTGAAAGGAAGAGAGTAATTTTGCTGTGCTGTTGAAGCAGAATTGCAAAGACTCTTGAAGGTGTCTTGTAATAAAGGGACTCTTGAAAGCATTAGCTCTGATTCTGAGTGGCAGCTGAATTTGGTCAGTCAACAGTACAACATCTGCACAGGTTTTTTGCTATACAAGGGCAAGCTCAGCCTTCACAAACAAATGGAATTGATATTTGTCTATCTGCAAGAAACGTTTTGGCTTTTGCAAAAGTGTTTCTAGTACTCAGTAGGTGTCCTGGGTTCAGCCGTAGCAGTCATTTTTCTCCTTCGTGGTAGCTGTTGCAGTGCTGTGTTTTCAACTTTGAGAATAGTTCTGATAACGCAACAATGTGGCTTAAACCACAACAGTAGGTCAGATAAGGAGTGAGAGAAAATGCTATGTGACCTAAGCAAATGTGTAAGATGATGTAAGAATAAAGAAGTAGAATAATGGTGAATGAACAGTTCAGAAAGCTCCATCACTCATCAATTGTTCATGGTCGGCTGGTAATATGAAGAATTAAGAGCAGCATGCCAAAAATTAGAAAGAAGATTGTGTGATAACTGCTAAGCTTGCAGCAGAAAGGATGTATATGGAATAATTAGATTCAGGCTCACTTGTTTATTCTTTCTGTAACTTACTTAGGTAGCATCACCTGATTTCATATAAGTGTAAGCCTGGCTTGAGGTAGGAACCCAGATGACAGTCCTAAACGTACATAATTATCTCCATCTTTTTTGGAGTGCTCCATCTTGGTCATCTTAGACTATTATTGCTGTTGTTATTACTGTTGGTTTTGTTGTTGTTACTTACAGTTTTTAAATTAGTCTGAGGAAATTAGCATCAATGAAAAAAATGGAGAAAAGTATCATCTCTTGTGCTGACAAAGGTGGATGAATGAATTTATTTTGAGGCCTAGGAATGAAAGCATTTACAGCAGAGCAGAAAATGGACATTTGCAAAGAAACTGTGTGTTAACTTGCCTGAGAGCTGAAATTCTAGGCCGTTCATAGTTTTGCACCTAAATGACTGCAACGGTAAATGTAGTACCTGAGAAGAATCTGGACCTCTGCTCTTAGAACAAGAGGATGATGTCACACAATTCCCACCTTTGCTAATTTAGGTTTATTCATAACCCCCTGCCACAGTTGCTGAAGCCCATAGCTATGCATAAATATCAATTCTGAATGTGAGTGGCCATAAGACATAAAGAAGTTCCAAGAGACTGTCCAGTTTGTGAACTCATAGCTTAAGCCGATAAACTCTTCCATGGGTTGGAAATTCAGACTCCTCCGACTCAGTAGAACAGTTGGTATAAGAATGTGGCTTGGGACATGCCAAGCATTGGATTGTTTTCCTCATCTTAACTATAAGATACTTCTGACATTAAAAATGGAAACTGTCCGTAAGTATAATGGACATGTGCTTTTTCTTTCTTTTTTCTCTCTTTTTCTTTTTCTTTTTTTTTTTATATTTAATTAGGAGTCTATTTTGTGAAGGTTGTAGAACTGGCTTCTGTTGTCTTCCTCTAGCCATGGCATACTAGAAAGGGTTTCCCAGGATGGTAGTACATCCTGCTGTTAGGAACAGAAATATTTCAATATAAATTAATTTTGTAGACTTGAATTTGCCAGATGTGAGGCAAATGTTCCATGCAGAAGATGCTGCAAGGTGAAATGTAGTTCGTTAAAGGTGCTAGCATCTTTCTGTGGGCTAAGCACAGATAATGTTTGCCTAAAAATCAGTCTGTAGCCCATACTTGTCCTTGTCAAACAGTTGGAGAGTCTCAAGGGGACAGTGTTTGGCTGTGCCTTTCCAGTTAATGTCCTCCCCTGGATAAAATCCCATTGATGACACATTGTTCTGCAGGCCACAGTGTCCTGACTAAAGGATTATTTTTGTAAGTATGCATGTCACAGCCAAAAACTGATTTCCATGGAGAATAATACTAATGTGGCTTCTGGTTCTCTGGAAGAAGAAAGGCTCCAGCTTTTGCCTTAATATTTCGCCTGTACATATGAGTTCCGGCAGATGATGCTCTTGACAGTGTTATTTTACCTATTCCTCTCAGCTAAGTACTTTTGGTGGAGAACTGTGAGTTTCTCTTTCCTGACACGGTGCTGTAGCACATTTGATAGGATGTCTTGATCAGATACAGAAGTGCCAAATTGCAATTCAGTTACCAGGGTGCAAGGGAAAGAAGACATGAGTTAGATTTGATGTTCAGCAAGAGTAAGTGGGATCATGAAAAGGATTTGAGGAAACATAATTATCCATTTTTTCATGTTTTCCTTGTACACTACAAGGAAGCCAAGGAAGCTGTAGCACACTAGTTATCCCAAACTGCAGCTTTACATGTGTTATCCCTGAGGAAATCTTGCACATGCAACAAATTAAAATCCCTTTCTGATAATTAGACAGTGGACTTGCCCATAATTCACTGTGGAGAGGGAAAAATAACTTACAAGAAGACAAGGAGCAAAGTAGGAATAAGAGAGAGAAATGTTGCTTGTGTTCTTTTAACTTTTTCGGGGTAACTAATCTGCCCTAAAGTGCTCCTGGAATCAACTTGTATAATTGATGGCTTGGAAACTTTAGCTGTTATTGCAAGCACGCCGCAAACCAGAATTTATGAGACAACTAGCAGTACAGAATTTCTTTAGAACTCAGAAAAAGGCTTTGTGACTATTAATTTATCTGTGGCTCTTGTCTTCTCAGCTCTAAGCACAGTTGTCATTTGAGTCATTTGTTATGCTCATTGTGAGGTGGGATGTCATTGCAATGACAGTGCAGTCCCTTGCTGCACAAAGTGGATGTGGAGGTAATGGTTGCCTTTTAGAGCTCAGTTTTTGCTAAAATCACAGTATCTTGTACTGAGCTGATTCCTGGATGAGGTGTCTGTGAATAAAAAGAGACAGATCTGTCTGACAGCATTTACCATGAGTGTTAGAGAATGAAGAATAATGAAGTCTTCAGTAGCTTCTTTCAGTCCCAGAAAAGTACAGTACTATGTCTTAGACCAAACCATGACCTGAGGGTAGTGCCTGCTGGTTTCAGTCTTAATTCCTGCACTTAGAAGGACTACTCTTAGAAGCTGAAATTGAAGATATCTCTTGAGATCTGCCCAAGACTGCACAATCAGGTTTGGAATATCATATATATACATACATACATATATATATACTCTTTAAAGAAGACAGAAACTGTTCTCCAGGCATGTTGTAATGACAAATAAGAGAATCACCGAGTGGTTTAGGTTGGAAGGGACCTTAAAGCTCATCCAGTTTCAAACCCCTGCCATGGGCAAGGACACCTTCCACTAGACCAGGTTGCCCCTCAAAGCCCTGTCCAACCTGGCCTTGAACCTTAATGTCTAATATAAATCAGGTTAAAGCCATTCCCCTTGTCCTGTCCCTACAGGCCCTTGTCAAAAGTCCCTCTCCAGGTTTCTTGTAGCCCCTTTAGGCACTGGAGCTGCTCTAAGGTCTCCCCTTAAGGAGCCTTTTCTTCCCCAGGCTGAACCAGCCCAGCACTCTCAGCCTGTCTCCAGAGCAGAGCTGTTCCAGCCCTTGCAGCATCTCTGTGGCCTCCTCTGGACTTGCTCCAACAGCTCCATGTCCCTCTTGTGTTGTTGCCCCAGAGCTGGACACAGGACTGTAAGGGGGTTCTCCCCAGAGCACAGCAGAAGGGCAGAATCCCATCCCTCAGCCTGCTGCTTATGCTCTGGGGATGCAGCCCAGCACATGGCAGGGTTCTGGGCTGCAAGCTCACACTGCTGTACACAAAGTACTGGTTTATACTCAGGAGAGATGAAACTAAAGTGGTCAGGGTCCAGATACCTGGCAGAGAAAGGCTAGATTCCTTCTTGAGAGTGGGCTTCTTCCTTTGAAGGATCAGCAACAGGTGAGAAAATAACCCATTAGATAAATTGATGCAGAAACTGTTGTAGTAGGAGGATGGAGAACGTGATTTTCTTGGGATCTTTCCAGCCCTATTTCCTATGGTTGTTTCTCCCTTGTAAAATTCTACTGAATTATTGTTTTAATGAGGAGCAAAGATTTCTCATTTTAGGTTGCAATAAATTATTACAGTATTAATTAGAACTTGCATAGCCAATTTCATTTTTCAGAGTTTTAAAAAAATGTTAATTACTTTGTTAGTAATAATTAACATGTTCTTTGGGAATTCTAGTGCTTCTTTTTTCCAGTTGTTTGTTTGCCATTGATTTTGCTCCTTCAGATGTGTTTTCTGTCCTCACTTTGCAGTTTGGACAGTGTATTTTCACCTGGTGTGTTCATGTTGCATTCAGTTTCTTCCCCCTGATTCTTTTTTAATATGATAAGTTGGGTCATGGATATAAGAAGGAGTATGGATGTATGATGACTGTAAAAATTACTTCCAATATTTCTTTAAGAGCCCTGTGAATGAAAGAACTCTCACACTCAATTAGCCTGAGTCCTGGCTTCTGTTATCTTTAAACTTGTTTAAAGAGCGGTTTTGAGGAAGAGGCCATATTGTTGTTGAGGTTTTTTTCTCCATTCTCCTGAAATGGTTGCAATGTTCTGTGAATTGATGTGGCATGTCATCTCCAAGGCTCTTGAGTGCCCAGTTCATAGATGCATGGCCAGGGTTATCCAGTGAAGTTTGGTAAGCTTTCATGATGTGAAAGTAGGAGTCCAGCTTGGCTCCTACCATAGTTGCTTCTGTGGTAGAGAGAGAAGTCAGCACCAGGTGCATAGCTCAGCTGATTGTGAGGAGAGTGGAAATATTTCCTGGCTCCACTGCTGGATAGATTTCACATTTCCTTATTCCCAGACAGGAATTTATTACCTAGCACATAATTCCTTGCCATTCCTAGGAAGTACTTGCTGATGAAAGTAAAATAGTTCAAAACAAGGTCTCTATGTATTATAACAATACAGCTCAATTGTGTCATTGTTAAGTTTAGATGATATAACATGATACAGCCTCATCACTTTGCTATCTGAACTAGTTGCAAGGGACATGAGAAAGCAGTGGGCCCTGGGGAAAGCCATAGGTATGAAACTACTTGCATCTTGAAGTATATTTCATGTTCCCTTGGAGATCTGAGAGGGAGTGAGTTGGGCTCCAAATCCTTTACTGGAGATGGAGCTGGAAAACTTTCCTACCACTTTGGCTTCTATTCAGGTTTATATTAAGCCCTAGCTCTTTGCTACAGCAGAAATTAAAAAATAACCACACTGGCACAGAGGCAGGGGATCTTGGTCACCTGTATCATCTCTTTGGGAAAAAAAGGTGAGAATGTAATTTATTTCAGTAATTAATTTGCTTGCCATAATAAAAAAAATATCCCTAACTTTAGTGTGACATAAAGGTGATGGAGGGAATAATTGACTTCAATTCATCTTCAGTGATTTTCTTTTCTTTTCTTACAAAATGCTGAAGGCTGGATGTTGAGAAGACTTTACTCCATGGACTGAGTTACCCCTACCTCAACAAGTTCTGAAATGCTAGAACTGAACATTCCTTGCAGGTCGGGGGGGCCTCTGCTCACTTCAAGAAAACCAGTAACACTCCCAAGACCTGTTAGTCATTCTGAAGGGATTGAAAAACTAGTTAAACAATATGCAAAGTCCAGTGCCTTTTGAGTGCATGTGGTGATCAAGATGGGGAAACCATCAGAATGAAGCCTCACCTCCTATGAGCTCACGGTTTTGTTGCATTTCATAGGGAACCTATCTCTGTCTCCTTGTAAACCCCCTCAGTTCACCGCCTTGGGCACTAGCTTTTTAACAGCATCCCAGCTACCCATCATATCCTATTTACTTCCACTCCACAGTTTTCTTTCCCCTTTCCTAAACTGCCTAGCATTGGTTGCAAAGAAATGCTGACTGACCTTCTGATCACTGCCTCTTGGGATAGGGAATGTCATCATACCTGTCCCTGTGGGTGATAATTTCAGTTCACCAGTCTTGCCTTATCTTCTGCTTTTTATATAACATGTCAAAAGCTTTCAAGCTGTCCTGCTCCATCTCCTCTGTTTCCAGCTGGAAAACAGGGATGAAACTGTGCATGTCCCCCTGTTAGTGGGAGAGCAGAGGGAGGGTTGGTATGGCGTATTTATATACCACAGTGTGGTGGCATATAAATAATCTTCCAAGGAAGCAAGCTCAAAAATCAGGAAAAATATAGGTAATACAGTGTTACTATAATGTGTAATTCCCAAGGAGATGAAGATATCCCATCCAGCCCTTCCAAGGGAGGTCTTTCAGAAAAGCTTGACAATACGTCAACTATTCCAGATTTTTTTTTTTTTTTTACTCAATCTGTACTGAATTTTGACTGCTTCTCATGATTCCTCCAGAAAGTAATGTTGTTGTAGCAAGCAATCTCTTGAAGATGCAGGAAAAAAAGCCTTTAGATAAACCAGCTGGTTTGTGAGTATATTGTTAAAGAACACTGATCAAAATACTATTATTTTGCAGGAGTTTGCAGAGGCCACATATTTTTGTATTGGCCATGTCCCTTGGCAGTAGATCTGTACTGTCAGATCTGTAGATCTGTAGATCTCTAGATTCTGTTCTGTCAGGTCTCAGAAGGACCTTTGCATGGGTTATACCTGGCTGCAAAGCAGCCTGTGCAGAAGGCTGAATGTGTAAGGATGGGAGATGTGGTTGTCCTGATACACCCTTCCCACACACCCCAGGATTTCTGGTCAGATCCTCATATGGAGCAGAAGTCCTTACATTAAACTAGAGTGTAGCTTGAAAACGGTGCCATTTCGTTCTGGTGGAGACACAACAGGAGCTGGGATAACTCTTGGATGGTTTATTAGCCGCAAAAGCAGGAGGTAGAAGCTTAAATTCTCCTTTGGAGGATATTTTTCAGCCCTGCAGGATTGACATGATGACTTTGAATGCAGGATGGAGAGTAAGTAAAATGGGATTGTCTAAGAAGGAATAGTTACAATTTGTCATTAATGTGTTACCAGGTAAGGAAGGCAGAGACATAGAATCCAGGTTTGGATATATGTCTTGAGAAAGATCCATTTTTCAAAAGGAAGCAGAAAGCCAAAAGACTGCAGAGGTTTTTATCAGTACCAAACTGAAAAATCATGATGGTCTGATCAGCCAGAGGCTATATGCTGGAACTTACAAACGGGAGTTATCAGTCTTTAACTGGGCTTTCCAGAACCCCAGTGCCATTAAAAAGTTCTGGGACATGATGAGATTTTCTGCTAATGTCTTCTGTATTATCTCCTGCTGAATACTGACTGTTAAATCACAGCCTGTCTCTGGTCTTGAAATGTGTGAAGAAAAATAGTTGAGCTGGGATATAGATGAGAAATAGTGCAATTGAAGCAGTTCTGGGAGCCCATCCAGACATCTTTGAAGCCTCTGTGAGTCTATCCATCCATGCAGTTTTATCCTCTCCAGAGCTTCCAGATGTTCAGCACAACAGTCTGTACCTACACCCAAAAGATTCCAGACTAATGCTTTAAGTGCTTCAGACCTAATTCCCTGCGCTACTGATCCAGATCTGAGCTTTACCAGACTGCACAATGGGAATATAACACAGAAGGAGGACAGATCAGAGATTAATCTGAGCAGGGTGTGTCCATAAGAAAGCTGGTCCTGGAATTACTACTGAAGCCCTTGTCACCAAAATCCTACTTTGATGCCTGCTGCCCCTTTTTCCCCCTTGTTTACTAAGGCTTTAACCTGACAGAGGGCAGAGTGAGATAAGATCTTAGGAAGTTCTTCCCTGTGAGTGCGGTGAGGTGCTGTCACAGGTTGCTCAGAGAAGCTGTGGTTGCCCCATACCTGGCAGTATTCATGGCTAGTTTAGATGGGGCTTGGAGCAACCTGATTTAGTGGAAGATGTGCCTGCCCCTGATGTGGGGCTGGAACTGAATGAGTTTTGAGGTCTCTTCTAATCCAAACCAATCCATGACTCCAATTCTATGACTATATATTTTGGAAAAAAGAAGATGGAAAATCATTTTCAAACAACAAGGTCTGGCACTGCTTCAATACACATTTTACATCACTCCTGCAGGCTTCATTTCCACCTGTCCTTGCCATCCCTCCTTACCCAGCCCCAAGTCTTGTTCTTCTATCTGTCAATGTATTGTGATGGTCCTTGTCTACTTCCAAAAGATCCCACAGAAGGCTTTCTGTTAGTTTATCTCCAAGGATGTCACAAGAGGGGCAGGGACTGTAATGGCACACATTTCTCTTCTAGGGGCAAGCTCTTATTGATTTAAATGTTCAGGTGGACACATGCTATCAATCTGTGATAAAGCATTTCTGTAGAGCAGATTTAACATAGCCTTATACTCTTAGGCTAGTCCTAGGCCTGCATTCGTAAGACCAGGAACTTTTTTTGACCAGCTCCTGACATTGCTTAGAACTGTCATGCTTTCACTTCTGAATATTTAGACTTGGGTTTTGCAGCTCCATTGACATTTTCAGTAGGTGTTAGCATTCAGGTGACTCTATCTCAAAGCAAACTCTACAAATCATCAAAAACAAATGCATCAAATACATCTTCTCTTGAGATTTACCTGCATGTTCCTTTTCAAGAACAACTAAGCTGGACATGCCTGTTCCAGAGTCATTTGGAGTCCAGAGTAGCTTAATTCCCCTTTAAAGATGTTGCACTTGAACCTTTCAACTTCCATTAACCTGAAGGAAGTTGTGGGTGAAATATCCCACCCAGAGAGCTGCATTTTGTAGGACTGTTAAACATACTAGCACACAGTTCTTTCCAGTGGTTAAAATAAGAACTGTTCCTGTCTGACATCAGAATCAGCTGTCGAATATGAGGGTGACAGAGCTTGCCACTTCTTTTTCTGTTTTAATAAAACCAGTCCTTAGTTAGTGATGGAAGAGTGGTAATATGTGTGCATTTTAAAGTGGACCCTGCACAAATAACTAAGTGAGTAATGATAAAACTGTAAAACAGTCATGCAAAGCAGTTCAGCAAATATTTTATCCTGGAAAACAAGTACTCCTCGTATTGTCAGGTTTACATATCCAGGCTGATCATCATTCACCTTTATTTAAAAAAAATGGTGTGTGTGTGCTCTAAGTATCCTTAAGTAAAACCCTCCAATGCAATATTTTTCTGGAGATAAATCTGGGTGAATTATGTGGTCTATAAGCAGAATGGAGCAAGATGAGTAGAAGAGGAAATTCTACTCAGAGTGCCAGGGAGTTGTGAAGAATTAACAGGAGGCCAAATGTAGTTTGTTTAATGACAGATGAGCTTGCAGTGCTTGCAAAATAAAGGATTCAATCAATAGGTATTTCTACTGTGTTCCAGCCACAAGGTATAAAATTGGTGAAATATTTCCTTCACAAAAGGGTGAGAGTTATTGCAAAATTTAAAAATTTCTGCCCAGGGAACTCTCTGGAAAAGTAAGATTGTGTTTTCCCAGTAAGTTTTTTGAATACTGCAGGAAGTCCAGAAGAAAACTGGTGTTACTCCAACAATGAAATGTTGAAAGGGAAAGGGGGTGACCCAATTTTCTCTATATGTTCAAAAAATAAATAAAACATCTGACACAAGGCAGGTAGATGCATACTTCAGTGTGGGTGAATTAATTAATACCATTCAATATACCTTTTCTTAAAAGTATATCGTGTCATATTAAGTCATTTCCTACTAGATATGAGATGACATGCTAGACAGAATTTCAGTATTGTTGGCATAATACCTTGGGTACTGGAAGATGTGAAAGGTAGGCACTGCGTGCTGCCTTTGAATCCATTAGTATGTCAATAAACAGCATACAGAATGGACTAACGGTGAGTCCTAGGTCAGGCTTAGAATGTCCTTTTAAACAGAAAACATGGGCTTACAATGTGTGCTGCTATATGGCAGAGTACCAGCTACTAGGAAGAAAATTAACTCTATCCCAGCCAAAACCAGGAGACCTGGAAAGTCTGTGCAGTTTGCAAGGCTGAAGCGGTGTAGAGTGGAGACTGTAATAGAAGGCCAAGATTTTGTGTCCATGTTCATGTGCTCAGCTTGCTTTTGGTGGAGTGGACTGTTCTTGCAGCCTACAAAAGAAGTGGGACCTGATCTGTGTCTCTTAATGTCTGATTAGAGATTTGGGAAAAGCAGCAAAATGATCACTCTCTGGAGATGGTTCAGGATGGGCCATGTACTTAATAATGACAATTTAATCAGGCCTAGAATTCTTTGCAAGTGTAGGTCCTTTGCAAGCCAAGGTTCTGCTTGTGGCTTGGAGGGGGAGCAACAAAATTCTGCACTCAGATTTCAGCCCAGATTTCCACAAATCTCATTTAAAGTTAGGCTGTATTTTCAGCATGCTCAAGATAAGACAGCAGGTAAGTATTCCTTTTCTACCTCCTTGCTCACCTCTTTGCAACATTACAGTGAAAATATGCTCTTGACCAATATCACAGCAAATATTAGCAGCTTCCTCTGTTTTGAGCTAGCCGTAAGATGGAAGAGTACTTGCAAGTAAGAAGGGATCTCCTTTCTTTCCTCATCCTGGATATACATCACAATCAACATTAAACTCAGACCAGCATTGTTGGCTGCTATTTTTGAAAGTATCCAAAGGAGTATTCAAGAAAGACTAGAAATATTGGTAGAAGCCAGGGACTATGTGAAAAGAAGCTGCACCTTTGCACGAGCTACAGCCTTCCTGGTCGTAGACCTGGCTGCACCAAGCCACAGTAGTTCATAGTTTGATGCCTTGAATGCAGCCTGAAACCCAGCAAGAAGATGATGTTTAGAACTGTTCCAACAGTTAAATTACAGTAATAAATGCTGACAAGTTCATTGCATGGATTTTTGAATGTAACATGTAAGTAGAAGTCCCAATAAATTAGTTTCTAGCAACATCAGATTAATATTCAGAGTAGATTTCTCTGATGGCTGCATACAAGTTTTACCTACACTGTAAATAAAGCTTCTGTCAAGTCACTCTGAGACCTTGTTCATCTTTTATCATGCACAAGAAAAATTAAAACTGTTATGACAGAAGGAGAAGAAGTAAGCTGACAATGTAGGGAGGTCACTGGAAAGCCTGATGGAGCTTGTCAGCTAAGTTAAATGATCCAGACATGATACTTATTTAGTAAAACTGAAGAGCTGGTGCATATCAGGGGCATATATTCATTACACAGTTTGGGCAAGAAGGGAAGTTGTGATTTTTGCTGAATTCAGTAAGAACAAATACAGTTTGAGATGTGCCAGGGAATGACAAAAAGAGCTCGTATGTCAAGCTGTTCTGCTTGAGGACAAAAAAGTTCCGCAGAGGGATCTGGACAGGCTGCACCTATGGGCCAAGGCCAATGCTTTGAGGTTCAATAAGGCAAAGTGCCAGATCCTGCACTGCACCATAGCAACCCCATGCAACTCTCCAGGCTTGGCTAAAAGTGGCTGGAAAGCTGCTCAGCAGAAAAGGACTTGGGGGTGCTGACTAATGGCGCTGAACATGAGCCAGCTTGTGTCCAGGCAGCCAAGAAGGCCAACGACATCCTGGTCTGTATCAGCAATAGTGTGGCCAGCAGGGCCAGGGTAGCAATCACCCGCCTGTACTGGGCACTGGTGGGGCTGTACCTTGAATCCTGTGTTCAGTTCTGGGTACCCTACTACAGGAGAGACATTGAGGTGCTAGAGCTGGTCCAGAGAAGGGCAACAAAGCTGGTGAAGGGCCTGGAGCACAACTGTGACGAGGTACGGCTGAGGGACCTGAGGTATTTAATCTGGAGAAGAGAAGGCTCAGAGGGAACCTTATCACTCTCTACAACTGCCTGAAAGGAGGATGGAGCCAGGAGGTGGCTGGTCTCTTCTCCCAGGGAACAAGTGACAGAACAAGAGGAAATGGCTACAAGCTGTGCCAGGGGAGGTTTAGCCTAGATACTAGGGGCAACTTCTTTCCTGAAAGGGTAGTCAGGCACTGGAGCAGGCTGCCCAAGGAAGTGGTAGAATCACTGTCCCTGGTGGTATTTAAAAGATGTGTAGATATGATGCTTAGTAGCATGTTTTAATGGTGGCCTTGTCAATGTTATATTCATGGTTGGACTTGATGTTAAAGGTCTTTTCCAACCTAAATAACTTTATGGTTCTGTGTAAAAAAAGATGTGGATATGCTAAAGGGTGTCCGGCAAAGGGTCACAAAGATGATCTGAGGACCGGGAAGCCTGACATATGGGGAATGGCTGAGAGAACTGGGTTTCTTCAGTCTTCATAAAATAAGACACTGGGGAGACCTTATCAGCATGCTCTAGTATTTCAAGGGTTTTTGTTTCCCCCCAGAATTTCATTCAGCTGATAAGATACCATAAGCACCAGGCTTTCTGTGATTAGGAAGTCCATGCTTTTAAAAGTGCTCACAGATGCAGCCTGCTCTACCATGCACTAAAGTCAGCACGTGTCTCTTTTGTTTTAGGTACAACTTTTGCTTCAGCCTAATTCAGGCTTTCACCAGCCTGAATTCCCACTGCATGGGTTTACTAGCTGCATTGCTTCTTCCAAGACTGTCCTTCTGATGTCTGTTCCCTGCATTGTTTCCCTAAACAGAGGTCTCCTGTGAGAGAGCATCTCTACAAACCACACCATTGCACAAACAGGTTTATACACTGTGCTGTTAATATCTCCATGTTGGATCAGATCACGTTTTCTCCTTGGCTCACCTTGCAGGGATAAGGAAACAGCTAGTGAATAATCTTTGCCTGATAATCCTTAATGATCTAGGTGGAGCTGAGAAGAGTGTACTGCCAGGAATGGTCTGTGGTTTATTGGCAAGAGGACTGAATGTTCCTTTGTGTAATACAAGCGCAGTCTTGTGGAATAATCTGGCATCCTTTTGTGCTGCTAGTGCTGTTGTAGTGCCAGGCGCAACAGGAATTTACTGTATTAATGACTAACCAGTCTTGAGAATAGTCACCTAATACTAGGCTAAAGTCCGTTATTATTATGGACTGTGCAATAAAGGTAGCTCAAAGTCTATAACTGGGCAACTTTATTTTGTATAGTCCTAGTATCTTCAGCAATGCGGTGTTAAATAAAAACGGATTGAGGAGTATGGAAGGATAGCAGCATAATTACATCATCATTATCATCCTAATCATCATAACCAATTATTATGACCCAAAACATAATCAGGCTTTGTATAAAAGTGAATTATACTCTTTTAACTTGGCCTTATTCTGACCTGGGATCAAGTGGATTGGAAAGATCATTATGTTAGTGTCTGTTTCATGGTGAGTTTTTTTTGACATCTGAATATATTGAAGGCTTAGAAAAGTGTTGCTGGGACTACTTCAGTGACACTTGCAGCCTCCAAGATTAATTTAATTGGCCAGTTTGTTTTCATAGATTTACCTTGGATCATAGCCACATGGCTGGAACTGAAGAGTTTAGGAAGATAATTTCTGTTAGGAAAAAGAAGGGATGGGAATTAACGGCTGAACATAGTCCTAGCAATATGTATATTATCTGTACCCAGCAAAGAGGTTTTTGGAAAGACACCAGAAGCTAACTGGCTATGGGATTCTCTAGAAAGGCATTTGAAAAATGGTCTGGTTTTATGTTCAGCCTCACATGATATAAAGCACATAGTGCAAGCCACGCTTCCTGGCATGGTAGGTGGAGGGCAGTCCTCAACACTGCCATTCCTTCTGTCATCCATTTTCAGAAAAGCCCTGCAAACACTTGCACAGGAACAGGGTGGGGACAGAGTAAAAGGAATGAAGTTTGAGGACAGAAACAATCAAACGCTGTGTTTGAAAGAGAAATTTCAGCCTGTGTGTATAATATGATGAATAACAGCAGAAATTTTTAGTCTCATTACTTGCACCCAGAACAGAATGAAGATTCCAGGTACCAGGCTCTGTCATAACAAGTTCTTCTGCATCTGTGTATCTCAACATTCAGTACAACAGCATGATCGGAGTCAAGTGTCAAGTACATGCACACATACAGAACCTGGGACTTAGGTAGATACCTAAATAAAATATAAAATTCCTGAGTATATGTATTTCTCTTCTTCTCTCTCCAAGGAAGAGTCCACTAGCTGTGAGCACCTCTTTGAAGAGGAATTGTAGTAGACAAATAGCTCCAGAAAATCTGCAATTCAAATGAAAAGTACTTGTGTCAGTGTTTGACAAAGCATGCCCAGTGGGGTACCCTGTGATTATGTCACTGAGCAGATGGGGAGATGGAGGATTATTGTTTGCTGTATTTCAATTTCATGTAGACAGCACATTGCACATTGCATGAATGCGATGAATCAGATGAACCCTCACAGCTGAAGTCTAACAACTACTAATGGAAAAATACTGATGAAGTGAAGCTTATCAAAACAGTAGGCTTACATTATGAGAATCATTTTTTTTTTAAAGGAACTGTTTTCAAACTTCTGGACTTCTTGAGATTAAAGAGAATGAATTTACATTTTTCATAACAGTGAAGTTGCGATGAATAAGCAAGTTCTCTTTTTTTCTGTTCAAGTATAAAGTCTCTACAAACAAAGCAAGTATTTAATGATGGACTTGGAATGATGCAACCTTGTTGTACTGCAAAGTCTGCTGGCATCTCAATTTTTATTGTGACTTTCAGTTTTGCACTAAAGTGCAGTGCTAGTCTGTGTACTGAACTCCAGAAGCCTTAAGCGTATTGGGATATCTAGCTGACATATTCATTTCAAAGCTCCTAGTTTGACATACGCACATTCCTCATATAGCAGAGAAAGACTGTGTTAATTCCCAAAGCAAAACAAAATTATGTGAACTTACAAAATGGCTCTGTTTTGCTTTGGGAATACTATCTCCCAAATACCTTCCATGACTGAATATGTTGCTTGTACCCTTAAATTACTAGGAGAAATATGCTTAATTTGACCACGTGTAACCAAAGAGCTGTTGACCTTGAGCAGTATGCTGTGTCATATTAATCTCATGAACCAATACTTAGACATGCTTCACCTGTTACAGGATGACATTCTTTTTGGTCCAGCTCTATTTTCTTCTTCACTAACAGTTACGTGACTGTTACATGGTTTGCAACGCATTTCTCTACTTAGTCATCCACATACGCTCTTCATTTATCTGAAAGAGAAGAAAAGAAAGCTGGAAGATTATTCTCAGCATGCTGAAAAGATGAGGTTCATCTGAGCTATGCAACGTCAGGCTGTCAATACATCTTCCTTACATTGCATCCTTAGTGGTGGTCTACATTTGTTTCCTGCACAATCTTTCCATTGGAAGTAAGTTTCTTTGGGGTGCAAGGAGGGCTACTTCAAAATCTAGGAAGAGGCTTTTGTCTCAACAGTCAGTTTGTCTGTGAAAGTGATGTTAGCATGAGCTCAGACATCCTTCCCTTGACCTGAAGGAATTCTTTCCCAAGTAGGAAAGGAATGGAAGTAAGTGCATGATTTGGTATGTTACATTTAATAAAACCTCACTTTACTTACTAAAGGATCTTGCTGGTGGAACGGATTTGGTGTGTCTAAATCTTCTAATGGTAACAGCCTTTTTAAAATTCCAGATACCAAAGAAATTATCCTCAAAATGTAATAATGTTGTAAGATACACACATGCATATTCACATGCTGCTTTCACTGTGTGAAATAAAAAGCAACAAAGGAAATTATGTCTCAATGGGGTATCAAAGAAGATGATGTGCGTCACTTTCAGAAATAGTAATAAAATTTGTAATGTTACATCTTCTTTTTTTTTTTTTTAAAGGACTTTTGCACAAAGGAGTCAATTCAATTCATTCACCTGCCTCCAATCTAGTGCTGAAAAATTAAAATCTGTAGTTATAAACTCCAGTTTTACTTTAATCATAATCTAGGCTCAACAACATGCACTGCTGGTTCATCAGTCCAACGCGGTAAGAGCACAGGTCACTTGATTCCCCCACCCTGCTGCTGCTCATCATGAAGACTGTAAGAACAGAGGAAGCTCGGAATCATTGTTTCCCAAACATTTTCCAAGCCTCCAACACTGGCGGTTAAGGAACTTCTTGAACAGAAAGTAGTTTCTTTATATTTGGCAGCCCTCTTTTTCTTCTTGATCTCTTCTATTCTCCTCTCCGCACCAAGGAAATTGATAGGATTTGCAGTATCCTGTGGCAAGGATTCTCACAGATCAGTTATTTGCTTTATAGATAACCCCAATCTTCTGTTTCTCTGAAGTTTTCCTCAGACTAACTCTGTTTGAAATTTGCTTCCTCCTTAGTTCCTGCTTAACTCTTATATGTAAATATACAGTGAAAAGTCATTCTTTCTCCAAGTCATTCCCAGTTCTGTAGAGCTCCACCAATGTGTCTTCTTCCCTGGCTGGAAAGTTCCACTCTATTAATAGTTGCTTGGGCCAAAGCTGTCCCACACCCATTCTCCTCAATGACCTACTTTAATGTAATCTTACTTACCTTGACAAGATGCACAGGCCTTTACTGCAGAGCAAACAAGAGTTTAAATTACCCATTTTTGTGAACCTACTCCTATTCGTGACAGATGCTGACTGCCTAAACACACACCACAAAATGCACTGTGCCTCTCCCAGGTTACCACTTCAGAGTATTTCCATTAGTGAACATTGATAAAATTTGCTTTACTACTAGAAGAACTTTCTAAACTTTGATCAGCGAGTTTCTTTTGACTAATTAAAGGATATTCACTTCCTGTAGCTGAGAATATATTCTCTTTAGATCTTTTCATTTTATTTTTTTAAATCCTTTTTTACCCATGCATAAATGGTGAGGTTGCAACTTTTCGCAGGAAAAAATGTGCAGCTTCTCAGTATTGCAGCCCATCTGTCTGCAAAATTGAGACTGAATCCAATTGCAGTTGAGGTTACAGATGGATTGAAAGTAACAGTCCCTGCTACTGATTTTTCTGGACTGCATTTGTTAAGCGTCTCAGTGCTGAAACTGTCATTCTGATGCCCTTCCTTATTCCTGCAGTTCTGGGTTGTAGATGAAGATCCTAAATACATTAAATGGGCTATTGAAATGAACAGTGCTTGTTTCTCTATATAAGCTTTTAATGTGCCTTTCCTTCCTTTCCACTGCATATAGTCTCTGTGTAGGACCAAGTATCACAGGCCACACATTGGATTATGTCTGTAATAGCAAGCAAGCTGTAGCCTTGAAAGTATGCTGTTCATGCTGTTATAGAATCATAGAACACTTAGGTTTGGAAATGTCAGCCTTGCTCCCATGGCTGTTGATTCCAGAGCAAGTACTAATTGTACGGAAGACTGCATTTATTCCCCCATATCATGTATGTGCTTGTCAGCACCAGATTGCACTGCAGAAGCATCTTCACTGTATTTGTAACAGTGGCGTTATGACCAGTCTCTTTCTCCAGTATCATCTTAATTCTTTTGAAGCCTGAGGGGTTGGGGTCTGTATGTATCATGTTTTCTTTTTGATACTGGAAGTTTTATATTTGGTCCCTGAGCTTCCTTAGGTCTCAAGGTTTGTGGGCATGGGCAATGGCAAAGTGGTGTAATAGCAGTTCTCCCTCCAGGGGTAAGGACTTTACATGACATGCTAATTCCCACATTCCACCATGGAAAGCAAGTAGTAAAAGCCATTTATTTTCTCTCTTTGCCTGGGATAGGGAAAGATAACACTGCTGAACTACAGTAAACTGTCTGGTCCTGCGTACTAATGACCTTTTGTAGACAGCCACAGTTGTACTGAGATGCTCTTAGGAACTTTCATGCTCTCTCTTTAATGGTTTGGGTAGCCAGAGGGTTCCCAGCTGACTGGGAGCTGCATGTATTCAGCACCGCTAACATCACAATGAACTGGGAAGGAGTTTGGTGGAGGACCTCCCTCTGATACCTCCCAACTTGGTTCGACCACATGCATCAGCCACTATTATGAGCACACACCTAGGCACATATAGGAGCTCTGCTGGCACCAGAAATACTGGCCTGATATCTGACAACAGATACCTACTGCAAATACTTCAGTGCTCAAGTTCAAAGCAAAGAGAGGTCAGTGTAGCTAATGAGCTATCTGTGGATTCTTCTTGAGGAGAAGAGACAGGATCATCAGGGTCAAACTCAGAGATATAGAAATACCTATTTAAAGTCAGCTATTGCCAAAGTCTCATGTTATCTTCCAACTGCTCCATTCCTAAGTCTGCATCACACTATTTCTGGTTCCATTTTGCAGTAATGACATATTTAGTCATAATGCATTCAGTGTAGTTCAGAAGGGTTGTGCTGGGGGATAAAAAAGGAAAAAGAGAATTTACTAGTCATCTTTCCTCTAGGTAAGAGATCTCATTATGATGCTTCCACGATAGGATTAAACCACATGACAAGCCATTGAATATTGCGCACTTCTAATGTGAAACAATCAGTCTGATAATAGTTCAGCTGCAGATCTGTGAATACAAGGTTCCAAAAGACTGTGCCTGCATAGAAATTATAATAAATAAATATAGTTTTTTAGCATGACGTTGGAATCTCAGATTACGAAGCAGTCATTTTATACACCAAATGGATATGGTGGTCCTCTCATTACAGCTAAGAGGGATACCACCCTTCCCCACCTTAAAACGCTTCAGGAAAAGAAGGATGCTGTTGATTGTGCTGGATTTGATGCTAGGATATGTAGCAGCAAATATGCTACAACTGCATGCTATACTCCTTGCTCACCATAGTATAGTAATCAAGCTTTTGGGCATGGCTGTTCCTTCAGAGACCCTTTTAAACCCAGACTTTTCTGTTGCTCAGATAAGGCAGCTGCTGTGGCTGTGGCTCTTAAAGAGGAACAAAGTGCCTCTGGAGAATAGCCATAGTAAGCCTACAACAATAGACAGAAGTTACCAAAGAAAAAACTGTTTCCATGAGATATAGTTGGTGTATGAGCAATCCTGACCACTATTTGCAATACTTGCTATGGAGTACAAGAGAAGGTAATAATCATACAAGTAATGAATGCAGGGTGAATGGAGCAATGTAGATTAGCAAGCTGTTCCCATGTAAATCCAAATTATTTCAAGGAATAAGGGCAACAGCCTTCCATGACTGTTTCTTTGGTTTTTTTTTTCACTAGAAAAATATTTATAACATTATGTTTTGCTTTAGGATTACATTGTAGGCTCTTTCATTTATGTAATATTTCTGCAAGTTGAAGTTTATCAAGAGCTGTGAGCCATTAAAATCTCACTTTCTTCATCATTCATCCATAAATAAGGATGTGAAATCTCAAATCTGGCAATGTTTAAAAATCTTCTATAGAAAGGTTTCCAAAAATTATTTTCTTCTGGTTCAAAAGTGTTTCATATCTTTCCATTTTCTTTTGATTCTCCTGCAAGTAAAAAAAGAAAAAAAGTTTAGAAATAACATAAATTATTTTTCTTGCCCAATTATCTTCTTATCCCTTGAGCTTTTCTGAGTAATTCTATAGACTCGGGTAACTCAATGTCATGCTGAAAAATGCATGGGTCAATAGCAGGCATGGCCTATATATTAAGAAGAGTGAAAGAAATTAGTACTGATGGAAGACTGAAAAATGAACAAACACATTTTGGACAACCAAGGCTACAAGGTGACTTGCAAGAGGTCTTTAGTCCCTTAGTGTTTAACAGCACCGAGGCCTTTTGCCTCCTGAAGTAAATTAATACAAAATTTTGTAAGAAATTTTACCTTCCTTGTTTTAAGAACATTTGTCCTGAGATCTGCATGTTCTAGAAGGCTTGTGAAGGTCTTACCATGATGAAGACTGAAAAGACACCAGGATGTGCAAGAGGTATCAGGCTAACAGCTAAAGGTTGTGTGGAGAAGAGATTCAGAGCAGCCCTGAGTAGAAGGACTTGGGGGTTTTGGTCGATGAGAAAATGAACATGAGCTGGCTTCAGTGTGTGCTCGAAGCCCAGAAAGCCAACCATATCCTGGGCTGCATCAAAAGGAGCGTGACCAGCAGGTCAAAGGAGGTGATCCTGTCCCTCTACTCTGCTCTCGTGAGACCTCACCTGGAGTATTGTGTGCAGTTCTGGTATTCTCAACATAAAAAAGATATGGAAATGTTGGAACAAGTCCAGAGGAGGGCCATGAGGATGATCAGGGGCTGGAGCACCTCCCATATGAAGACAGGCTTAGAAAGTTAGTGCTGTTCAGCCTGCAGAAGCGAAGACTGCTTGGAGACTTAATAGCAGCCTTCGAGTATCTGAAGGGGGCCTACAAGGGTACTGGGGAGTGACTCTTCATTAGGGACTGTAGTGGTAGGACAAGGGGTAATAGGTTCAAACTTAAACAAGGGAAATGTAGGTTAGATATAAGGAAGAAGTTCTTTACTGTAAGGGTGGTAAGGCACTGGAACGGGTTGCCCACGAAAGCTATGAATGCTCCATCCCTGGCGGTGTTCAAAGCCGGACTGGAAGGAATCTTGGGTGTCACGATTTAGTGTGAGGAGTCCCTTCCCATGGCAGGGAGTTGGAACTAGATGATCTTAAGGTCCTTTCCAACCTTAACTATTCTATGACTCTATTCTATGATCCTATATGAAAAAGGCACCAAGAACAAAACTCCACGTGTGTGGGTTCTCTTCAGACTGATGCATCAAGAGTCAGGATTTCATATGATTCAGGTTTATACATCCTGCCTATGTTATATGAGAGAGGTTTATGTAGCCTGGTCCTGATGGAAGCCTACAGAAGTTAAAGACAGGCTGGGCAGCCAGTGTGGCCTCTCATCCTGATGGTCTTGACTTGGCATAGTTCACTGAGTCCTTTGATGTTCTGCCTCACATGAAGGAAATTCCTGGTTTTGCTTTCAGATGAGGTAAATGTTTAGATTAATTTATAAATGGAAGTTATTTTGAATATAGTAATAGTGCTACTCTATTTCCCTTAAATTTTGAGTGCTGGTTCACAGGAAATTGCTGTCTTTGGTATTGGGTTAGTTAGTGTGTGGCCAAGTTTTGAGTCGTGCTTCAGGTGTATGGTTCTTTCTCACTTAAGCTACATTGATGACTTTTGCTTTTAAAAAAAGAGAAGACTTCACCTTGGCATCTGCAGAACAGCCTTGGATACAGACTTCAGTAGTGTTGGATAGCTAGACTGTGCTTATATTTGTCTGAAAATGATAAAACCTGCCTTAGGAACTGTCTCACAAATTGATTTCTGTCAATAAAAAAAAAAAAAAAAAGAGTTTTGAGGGTTACCCACTGAGGTCTGCAGGACCCAGAATAACAAATGTTGGGGTGAAAGAGAACACCTACCTTCAGGGTAAGAACATGTGTAACGGAAACCTACCTTCATTGGTTTGGGAGTAGAAGATATTTTCTCTTCTTCCAGATATTTGAAGGAAATAGATTTACCTTGGGATGTTCTTAGTCCTGAGAGATGGTGTTTTGGATGTCAGAATATATTTACTGCTCACAGTCTATTAGGAAAAAATTGCAAAGTTTTTTGCTGGTTTTTTTTTTTTGTTTGTTTTGAGATGTTCAAAGTTCTGAGTCACAGACTGTGTGTGATGGGATTATTGAGAAGCAGACAGTGACAAAAAAGTAAGTCACCTTGCCAGAAGGGAAGTAGAATTCAGAGTTGTGTTTATCAAGATTAAAGGCTAAACCAGAGCATGGTGCATTTGACAAGAAACAATAGCCAGGCCAAATACAAGAGCTGTGTTTACTGAATGAGGATTCACAGGGGTCCAGATTCTGGCACTCTCCAACCACATGCTTGTGAAGACAATTTCTTCAGGTCTCTCTTCCACAGATACAGACTTCAAAGGACTTGCAAATCAATCATTTCATACTGAGTCTACTTCTTGACAGATTTTAATGTTTCTAGGTGAGATACAATCAATACAGAATAACCCAACAATGACAGTTCTGAAAATAACCTCGCACATCTTACCCAGTTATCAGACTTCAAGCATGAACAACAGAAAACTTCAGGTCAGACATTAAGACAATAATTTATAATGCACACCATACAACTCCTTTTGTCAAAGAAACTTTTCAGGCATTGACAAAGAATCAGGTCACCTCAAATGTTGTTAATAAGGCTGCTGGGGTTATGACATGGATGATTTCGTAAGTCACATCTGTGAAGTAGCTTTTTATTTTTATTTTTTTTTAATTGAGGGAAGTTTTTGATAGCTTCTGTTCTGAAACTCGTGAAGGCACAGTTTGCCTTTTACTGTCTGAATTTAATTTTCCAGATAGATTTGTCTATTTGGGGTTTTATTTGTGTTCCATCAGTGCCCATCCTAGATTAAGCTCCCACAAAGAACTCAAATAGCTCAAGTTGCAGAGGGGAGAGAAATCTAGTCTGGCCAACATATACAATATTTGTGTGTGTGAAAGTGTATATATTATACTTCTGCCTGCGCCTGTATGAAGAAACTACTGGGAGCAATGCAGATTTAAAGAGTTTATTTCTGGGCATGGTGTGTCTGCAATCATTGTTATTTCTTGACTATGGAAGTTCCACAGCTTCTCATGAAAATTCATCTCCTCAACTGCTCAGCCTGCCAATTGACCCTCAGGCTTGAGAAAACATGACAAATCACTGGGAGAAAATACATTTCAACTCAAGCAGAACTTGATTGTATGCAATAAGATGAGGCTTACAAGCACCTAATTTGAGTAACAGCCCATTCCAAATAATATTTTTCTGTTTGCTAAGTACCACCCCAGTGATACCACTGTAGCTACCAAGAAGCATCACAGCACCAGTGTATTGCTATGCTGCTGTTAGCAAGCATCCACATTTCTTGATATATATTAAGAAAATAAGTGAAGGTGCATTAGTTATGTCTAAGGAGTTCATACCTTTTCTGATAAGTTAGTGAATTCATCAGGTAGAATATATTACAACTGCTACCCCCTTGCTGCTATGTAGAGGCTCACAATGTTATTTCATCAGAATAACTCAACTGCATGGGAAAGGCTTGTAATGACTGTTGATTTGTCTGCAGTGTGTTTAGAAATTTGGTGGGGGAGGATGTCGTGTCTCAGTGATAGTTTACCTCATGGCCAGTCCCAGTGCCTTCATGCAGCATCATGTCTTCCTGCCAATAGGCAGGACAGAAGGGTGTCAATTAGGTTGGAAAAGACCTTTAAGATCATGAAGTCCAACCATTCCTCCCGCACATCCTGGCTTTTTTCAGCAATAATATGGCTCTTACATGAGAAGCATGTGAGGGAACTGGGGGTGTTTAGTTTGGAGAAGAGAAGGCTCAGAGGGGACCTTATCACTCTCTACAACAGTCTGAAAGGAGGATAGAGCCAGGAGGTGGCTGGTCTCTTCTCCCAAGGAGCAAGTGATACGATGAGAGGAAGAGGTCTTAATCTGCACCAGGGGAGGTTTAGACTGGATATTAAGAGCAATTTCTTCTCCAAAAGGTGGGTTATCATCTACCTCTGACCTGAGGGACAATTTTGCAGCAGAAAAAAAACCTGTGGCCAATATAGCTGTCTTTTCACAGTGTGCTGCATTTTGGTTTTGAAAGGTTAAAAATGTCTCAGTTCCACATACATATATCTCACATTCTGCAGGAGACTGGTTTACTTTTCATCTGAGTGCATCATCCTACATCACAAACCGCACTGAAACACTTCTAATATTGCCTTTTTAGACACACAAGACCCTTAGGAAAGGCTCTTTATTACTTCAGTCACTGGTAAAAGTACTACTCTTGTTTGCAAACAGGCTGTCTGGAAAAGTCATGAGCTCACCTAAGCAGGCCCCATTGAAGACCATAAAAACAGCTCAAAGAATTATGTTTTTCTGCAGTACTTCAAAGATAATTTATATTTCAGGCTTTACTTCAGTGTACATATGTATTTAAGTAGCACACCTGCAATTCCAACCTTGTCATGAGAGGGAATATCTGATGATGTACATGCAAAGCTCAGTGTGATCAGGGACAGAGGGCCAGGTTGTCCCAGCAAGATACCTTGGGTTGGGGACACAGTGTCCCCAGCAAATGCAGTTCATCACCTCAGTGGCCCAGACCCCTCCAAATGTCAAAGGTAGGCTTTTACTTCTACAGACATTCCCACAAGGAACATTCAAATACATTGAATACATTGCAAATAAAAGACAGACAAGGACAACGTGGGCCGTCTCTGGAAGCTATCAGGAGAACTGGCTACACGGGATTTGGAGAAGGCTGAGGTTCTGAATGACTTCTTTGCCTCAGTCTTCACTGGCAAATGCTCTGACCACACCACCCAAGTCTTGGAAGGAAGACGCAGGGACTGTGAGAATGAAGACCTTGGGCCCACTGTAGGAGAGGATCTGGTTCCAGACCATCTTAAGAACCTGAATGTGTACAAGTCCATGGGACCTGATGAAATCCATTTGCAGGTCCTGAAGGAGCTGGCAAATGAAGTTGCCAAGCCACTGTCCATCATAACTGAAAAATCATAGCAGTTGGGTGAAATTCCCAACTGGAAAAAAGGGAAATATAACCCCCATTTTCAATAAGGGGAAAATGGATGACCCAGGGAACTACAGACCAGTTAGTCTCACCTCTGTGCTGGCAAAATCTTGGAGCACATTCTCCTGGAAGACATGCTAAGGCACATGAAAAACAACAAGGTGCTTGGTGACAGCCAGCATGGCTTCACTGAGGGGAAATCCTGCCTGACCAATTTGGTGGCCTTCTATGATGGGGCTACAGAACTGATGGACAGGGGTAGAGCAATTGACATTAACTACCTGGACTTGTGGAAAGCATTTGACACTGTCCCACACGACATCCTTGTCTCTAAATTGGAGAGACATCAATCTGATAGATGGACCACTCAGTGGATAAAGAACTGGCTGGATGGCCGCCCTCAAGGAGTTGTGGTCAACAGCTCAATGTCCGGCTGGAGACCTGTAATGAGTGGTGTCCCTCAGGGATCCGTGTTGGGACCTCTCTTTTTCAACATCTTCGTCACTGACATGGACAGTGGGATTGAGTGTGCCCTCAGCAAGTTTGCCAATGACACCAAGCTGTGTGGTTCTGTTGATATGCTGGAGAGAAGGGATGCCATCCAGAGGGACCTTGACATGCTTGTGAGGTGGGCTGATGCCAACCTTATGAAGTTTTAACCATGCCAAGTACAAGGTCCTACACCTGGGTCGGAGCAATGCCAGGCACAGCTACAGGCTGGGCAAAGAAGAGATCCAGAACAGCCCTGTGGAGAAGGACTTGGGGGTGTTAGCTGATGAGAAAATGAACATGAGCCAGCAGTGTGTGCTTGCAGCCCAGAAAGCCAACCGTATCGTGTGCTGCATCAAAAGGAGCGTGTCCAGCAGATCATAGGAGGTGATCCTGCCCCTCTACTCTGCTCTCATGAGACCTCACCTGGAGTATTGTGTCCTCAACATAAAAAGGACATGGAACTGTTGGAACAAGTCCAGAGGAGGGCTATGAGGATGATCAGGGGATTGGAGCACCTCCCGTATGAAGATAGGCTGCAAAAGTTGATGCTGTTCAGCCTGGAGAAGAGAAGGCTGCGTGGAGACCTCCTAAGAGCCTTCCAGTATCTGAAGGGGGCCTATCGGGATGCTGGGGAGGGATTCTTCATTAGGGACTGTAGTGGTAGGACTAGGGGTAATGGGTTCAAACTTAAACAGGGGAAATTTAGATTAGATATAAGGAAGAAGTTCTTTACTGTAAGGATGGTGAGGCACTGGAATGGGTTGCCCACGGAAGCTGTGAATGCTCCATCCCTGGCGGTGTTCAAAACCAGGCTGGACAGAGCCTTGGGTGACACGGTTTAGTGTGAGGTGTCCTTGCCCATGGCAGGGAGTGCAAACTAGATGATCTTAAAGTTCTTTCCAACTCTAACCATTCTATCATTCTATGATTCTCCTTTCCACATTCCACATTCTGTCTCTGTTCACTGCCGAAGAGCACCAGGTCACGAGCCCTCAATGTCCTGCAGCTGCAGAAGGAAGGGAAAGGAGGATGTATCTTTTTTCCCCAAACTAAAACACACACAGCAGGCAGGTTCCTCAGCCTCCTTTTACCTAGCTTCTGCCAGCTAGATCCTGGTACAAGGCAGCAAGAGGAAAAAGGAAAAACCTGGAAACAAAAACAATTATCAGACTTCAGCACCCAGCACTAAGAGGATATTCAATAACTGTGCCCTGGAGAGATGAAGGGTGCAAACCTGACTTATCTTCTGGAGAGACTTCATTACACAATGATACCTGGAAGGCCACAGAATTTGCAGTAAAATTCTGTGGCTGCTTGGTGGAAAAGGAGCTGGGGATGCTGATTGGTGGCTGCTGAACATGAGCCAGATTGTGCCCAGGCAGCCAAGAAGGCCAGTAGCATCCTGTCCTGTATCAGCAGTAGTGTGGCCAGCAGGACCAGGGCAGTGACCTTCCCCCTGTACTGGGCAGTGGTGATGCTGCATCTCAAACCCTGTGCTCATTTCTGTGCCCCTCACTGCAAGAGAGACATTGAGGTGCTGGAGCAGGTCCAGAGAATGGCAACGGAGCTGGTGAAGGGCCTGGAGCACAAGTGTGATGAGGAATGGCTGAGGGACATGGGATGTTTATTCTGGAGGCTCAGGTGGGACTTTATCACTCTCTACAACTACCTGAAAGGAGGATGGAGCCAGGAAGTGGCTGGTCTCTTCTCCCAAGGAACAAGTGACAGAACAAGAGGAAACAGCCTCAAACATAGATGTGTAGGTGAGGCCCTTAGTGGCATGGTTTAGTAAGAACCTTGGCAGTCCTGGGGTAGAGGTTGGACCTGATGATCTGAAAGGTCTATTCTGACCTAAATAATTCTGTGATACTATGAAAAATAAGATAAACCTCGTATGTCCAGGATAGTGTTTCTGTGGGTCTGAGATCTGGTCGGAAGAATGTCACCTGATTTCTCTACATATATGGCATAGGCAACTTCACTGTTCTAGCTAAAGCAGAATGAAAAGGACCAGGAATAAATCATATACTAGCTACAGAGTTCACTTAAATACTTGAACTGGTAAATATAAGATATAAAGAGAAAACAGAAGCGAGATTTACCCATTTGTTGTACAAATGCACAAGTGCCTTTGGGATTAGATGCAGGTTTTTGTGCAAGTACTGCACTGCTCATCACAGTTGGAGAGAAACTGTCCCTGTGCAGGGATGGGACTTCACAGAGAAAAAGCAGAGGCAACAATTTTAGTTTAGAAATTATGCTGATGTGGCTGGCAGAGTCTTGCTCTAAAAAAAATATTTTCTTTCATCTGCCAAAGAAGACTCCCCGACAGCTTGTGAAACAGGAAAAACATTACATTCTCTTAACATGGCTATTTACTTCATTCAGTTTAAGATTCAATGCCTACCTGCAGAGTGAAACATTGCTCTTGCTCATGTTAGAACCTATTGCTACCTCAGAAAAAATCATTCCTGGAAAGCTCTATTTGGTTCCACTAAGGTTTATGTCAAGTTTAAAAAGGCTCTTCAACATTAGCCTTTAAATGTGGGGTGCGGGGTATCCTCAGACCTTTGTCTTTCCTGCTGGGAATATTTTAAATCCCAGCATGATCACTCACTGAACAGAAAGGACCAATTCAGTGAATTATAGTAGGCTGAGGAATACTGATGCTGAGAAAATAGTAAGCTGACCAACAACTGGGAAAATGGAGATGGAAGAAAAATTAAAAGACCAAAGCAGACCAAGTCTGTATTGTGGCGTAATGAGCACTACAGTGGCCAGCTAGCTGTTGACCACAGCCTTATTTACTGTTTTGCCTTCAACTCTGCAATACTTTGATAGTAGGTGATACCAAGGGCTGGCAGGAAAAGCATAAGGCTAATCCTTGGAGCAAGGGATAGACCAGACCTGTCTTGCATTCTCATGTGTTTGGAATATAATCTAACCAGTTTGTGTGAGGAAAGTGAACATCATAAAAAAAAACAAATTGTGCATCTTTTTTCAATATCGTTAATTTATAAACAATGTAAACTGAGGCTTTGAGTGCTCCTTTTCTACTCCTTTCTCATGCCCATTTCTGTTCTGCAGCTATGTAACTTGCACAATCCCCATGATACATGGCTCACTACTTGATGTGTTCAGACGGACTTCACTGGGATCCTTCAAATAACACTTTTCTGATATATCAGAAAACTTAATGCTGAAATGGATAGGCATCTCACTGACTTGGACATAATCCTAAAACTGTCGTTTGGCCCAGGGAGCAGAAATGCATAGAAATACTCCCCTTCTCCACTGTGCAAGACACTTGTGTTGAGTGGATCTGGAAAAGTAAACAGCAGTAGAGTTCCATTAAGTTCTTTGAGCTTTGAATTTAATTAAGAATTTCTTTATTTAATACAATGTTAATGATCCTTATCAGAGATCCCCATTGTACCAAAAAGACCAGAGAAACATCATTTCAAAGATATTATGATTTCTCAAGTGAGCTCCTAAGTGAACTTGGCATCAGTTCTTTGTTTACAAAAGATGAATCACTAATGCATTTCAGTAGGTGTATTAGTTATAGTTAATTAATAAACTGCTATGATTCCTTCGGAGCTGTTCAGCAGTAATGTATGAACACTGTATTTTGTTCATGCAAGTATTACTTTGGATTATTATGCATAGCCTCCTGAAGGGATGTTACATCTTTAGTAAATGTTTAAAACTTTAAAAAGAGGAAGTCGGGTCTTTTTCTCAGCTGCAATAAATGGTATGGGTTTTGCTTTTTTGATGAAAAATAGTAATCTGTTTGCTAATAAAACTGCAGAAGGAGAAGACCCTGCACTTTTTTTTTTTCCCATTTGAAGGGGTAGGAGGCAGATAGCAAAGGCGGCTTCATTCTTATAGCAGAAGAAATGTGCATATATTTGCTATAAAATTGCTTTCTATAGCAAGCATGGAGCTGTACTCTTTGGTTTCCAAAATACTCCTAGAAGCATTGTTTGTTCCATTT